>NC_041389.1:451057667-451072226 GCF_002162155.2 Triticum dicoccoides | reverse complement strand
GGCCGCCGCCGCGACGGCTGCGCCGCGCCGCCCCGCGCCCTCCGGTGCGCCCCGTCGTCGCCCGTGGTCGCCACCGCCTCCGGGAACCGTGTCGTCCCAGATCCGGCATTCCCGCCCTCTCCGGCGATCTCCTCAAGCTCCGGCCGCCACCGCAACCTCTCCGGCGAACCTCGTCAACCGTGACCGATCCAGATCTGAACGAGGTTGACCCCGAAATTCCTTCAAGTCCCTAAATATTTGCATATTTTTAGCTCCTGTTCATCACATCATAACTCCATGCATATTGCTCCGTTTTGTGCATGTAATATATCGAAATGTTCGTCATGAGATGATCTACATTTCATTCCATTGTGTCATGCTTGTTTGAGTTCATTTTGATGCCTGAATCATCGTTGCAAGAGTGCTATATGATGTTAATCTGCTGAAACTGTTATAACTTGATGATTTGTTATTTTTGTTGCATTTTGTGTGTGCATCCTATGAGCTTGATGTCTACATGAGTTTTGAAGTATGCCATGCCATCTTTATAGGGGTTCCATCCATGTATTTTTGTGATTTGTGTTGTGAGTGCATCGAGCTCGTGAAGTAGTGTACTTGTTGTTGCTGTTTTGCTAGGCTGATTCTGTTATTTTGTGATGCTATGTAAACCTGCTGCTACAAGTCATTCTATGCATAATCTGGAGATGTTCACTAAGGATGATTTGTTATACATGTCATGCTCTATCCATCCATTCCCCTGGTTGCATTTATAGACTGCTCTAACTTATTGTAATCTTGCTCCAAAGTTGCTAAGTAATGTTGCTGTCAGCCTGTTAACATTAAGTTCAGTTTTGCCATGTGTTTTGCTAGTGATCCATGCACCCTATGAACTTGATCTTGCCATGATTAGCTTCACAAACATGTATTCTTACTATTGGTTGCCTTGCCATGCCATGTGTTGCTCTGTGGTGAGTGGTACAAGCTCACCAACATGCCTACTTATTGTTGTTCCTGCCATGTATGAATCTATCATATAACTTGCTATGTTTACATGGGTGCTATCATATCTTCTGTGCATTTTTGGCTCATGGTAAGTAAAGGAATTTTGTTCTATGAAATAAGTAGATTCATGCTATGCCTTTTTTTTCCATGATAAAGTTCTGTAACATGTTGTTTGTGGGCTCTAAACATTGCAACCTGATGTTATTTTCTGATAAGTCTGTAACTGTTATTATTTGCAATCTTGCCATGTGTTTTTGAGCATGTTCTAGTGATTTCTGGAGATAGCTCAGTGTTCATGATTTGTTATCATTTACCTGTACTTCATGCCCATGCCTTTTGTTTTCTCGTTGGGATGCTGTAGCTTGTTGTTTTGATGCTTGCAAGATGTTTAGTTGCTGTCTTGGACAGATTGTTGTTATATCTTGTTTGGAGTGTATGTGTTGAACCGTTGCTCAGTTTTGAGTGTGCTCTATATGAAACTTGCTTAGAATTGCATGTAGTTTCATATTATCATGTTTCATCCTTGCTTTGAGGTGTTTGCTTGATATTTGAGTGCCTTCTGCATCAGTGCCATGTTTAACTTGTTTTGCTCATATCCTCTAGGCCGTAGCTCCGAATTAAATGAACTTTAAATGTAACTTGACTAGAATCTCGTGTAGATCATCTTGGTGCATCTTAACAACTTGAACATAAGGTTTATTCAGATCTGGACCAATTTCGAAACTTGCATATGAGGACTTACCGGATTTGTTATATGTTATTTCCGGCCTCATTTAAACTTGCCTTGATGTGTTGCTCTTGTATGCATCATCTCTTGCCATGAGTAGTTTCATGTAGCCTTGTCATGCATCATACTTGGTTGAGCATCATGCCTTTTTCATGTGTGGTGTGTTTACTATGTTGTGTGCTTCTTCTCGATAGTTCCCGTTTCGTTGCGATCGTGAGGATTCGTTCTCCTATGCTTGGTTCGTCTTCGTGGCTTCATCTTCTTCATGGATTCGTACTTCTTCCTAGCGGGATTTCAGGCAAGATGACCGCTACCCTGGATCTCACTACTATCAGTGCTATGCTAGTTGCTTCGTTCTATCGCTATGCTGCGTTACCTATCACTTGTTCTTCAAGCCTTCCCAAATTGCCATGTCAGCCCCTAATCTTTTTCACCCTTCTTAGTAAACCGTTGCTTGGCTATGTTACCGCTTTTGCTCAGTCCCTCTTATAGCGTTGTTAGTTGCAGGTGAAGTTGAAGATTGCTCCATGGTGGACAGGATTATGTTGGGATATCACAATATCTCTTATTTTACTAATGCATCTATATACTTGGTAAAGGGTGGAAGACTCGGCCTTATGCCTGGTGTTTTGTTCCACTCTTGCCGCCCTAGTTTCCGTCATACCGGTGTTATGTTCCCGGATTTTGCGTTCCTTACGCGGTTGGGTGATTTATGGGACCCCCTTGACAGTTCACTTTGAATAAAACTCCTCCAGCAAGGCCCAACCTTGGTTTTACCATTTGCCTCACCTAGACCTTTTTCCCTTGGGTTTCCAGAGCCCGAGGGTCATCTTTATTTTACCCCCCCGGGCCAGTGCTCCTCTGAGTGTTGGTCCAACCTGAGCGATGTCCGGCGCCCCCTGGGAAACCAGGGTCTATGCCAACCCGACATCTGGCTCATCTGGTGTGCCCTGAGAACGAGATATGTGCAGCTCCTATCGAGATTTGTCGGCACATCGGGTGGCTTTGCTGATCTTGTTTTACCATTGTCGAAATGTCTTGTAAACTAGGATTCCGAGACTGATCGGGTCTTCCTGGGAGAAGGTATATCCTTCGTTGATCACGAGAGCTTATCATGGGCTAAGTTGGGACACCCATGCAGGGTATAAACTTTCGAAAGCCGTGCCCGCGGTTATGTGGCAGATGGGAATTTGTTAATGTCCGGTTGTAGACACCTTGACACCAGATCCGAATTAAAACGCATCAACCATGTGTGCAGCCGTGATGGTCTCTTCTCGGCGGAGTCCGGGAAGTGAACACAGTTTCTGGGTTATGTTTGATGTAAGTAGGAGTTCAGGATCACCTCTTGATCATTGCTAGTTTCACGACCGTTCTGCTTGTCCTCTTCTCGCTCTTATTTGCGTATGTTAGCCACCATATCATGCTTAGTCGCTGCTGCAACCTCACCACTTTACCCCTTCCTTTACCATTAAGCTTTCCTAGTCTTGATACCCATGGTAATGGGATTGCTGAGTCCTCGTGGCTCACAGATTACTACAACAACAGTTGCAGGCACAGGTTTTGCGATGATCATGATGCGAGAGCGATGCTTGCTTGTTTTGGAGTTCTTCTTCTGCTTCTTCTTCGATCAGGGGATAGGTTCCAGGTCGGCAGCCTGGGCTAGCAGGGTGGATGTCGTTTGAGTTTCTGTTTGTGTTTCGTCCGTAGTCGGATGGTGATCTTATGTATCATGATGTTGTATTCGTGTGACATTGTATGCCTTTTGGATGTATCCCCATCTATTATGTAATGTTGATGTAATGATATCCACCTTCCAAAAGCATTTCAGTATGCGGGTCTATCCTTGGTGGGACCTTCGAGTTCCTTTTGGATAGGGTCGCATATTGGGCGTGACAAATGCTTTCATTAACCATAAAGTCGCACTTTTCCCAATTCAAGACGAGACTAGTGTCTTCACATCTCTGCAAAACTCAATCAAGGTTGCTCAAGCAATCATCAAAAGAGTATCCATAAACGGAGAATTCATCCATGAATACCTCACAAATCTTTTCACAAAAGTCAGAGAATATAGCCATCATGCATCTTTGAAAGGTAGCAGGTGCATTACATAAACCAAAAGGCATACATCTATAAGCAAAATTACCGAAAGGGCAAGTAAAAGTAGTTTTTGATTGATCCTCCGCTGATACAGGTATTTGAGAGAAACCAGAATAACCATCTAGAAAGCAGAAATGTGTATGTTTGGATAGTCTTTCTAGCATTTGATGAATAAAAGGTAAAGGGTAATGATCTTTCTTAGTAGCTTTATTTAATTTACAGAAATCAATCACCATCCTATAACCTGTAATAATTCTTTGCAGGATCAATTCATCTTTATCATTAGGAACGACAATAATACCTCCCTTCTTAGGGACGCAATGGACAGGACTTACCCAATCACTATCAGCGACGGGATAAATTATACTTGCCTCAAGGAGCTTCAGTATCTCCTTTCTTACCACTTCTTTCATCTTAGGATTTAACCATCGTTGATGATCTTTAACTGGTTTGGAACCTTCATCCAATTTAATTTTGTGTTGGCATAGAATGGGACTAATGCCCTTAAGATCATCCAGAGTATATCCAATAGCAGCACGATGCTTCTTCAGAGTTTTCAATAATCTTTCCTCTTCCTGCTCTGAAAGGTTAGCACTAATAATAACAGGATATATCTTCTTTGTCATCAAGATAAGCATATTTAAGATTATCAGGTAAAGGTTTGAGCTCAAATACGGGATCACACTTGGGTGGAGGGGGATCCCCTAGGATTTCAACAGGTAAGTTGTGTTTCAAAATAGGACCCTGTTTAAGGAATAATTCGTCTATCTCCCTTCTTTTATTCATAAACATATCATTTTCATGGTCTAGCAAATATTTTTCTTACGGATCAGTAGGAGGCACGACAATAGAAGAAAGACCAATAATTTCATCCTTACTAGGTATTTCTTTATACTGAGGTTGTCTACAGAACTTAGCAAAATTGAACTCATGTTTCATATCCCTCAAGCCAATTGTAACAACATTCTTTTCACAATCAATCTTAACATTAACAGTATTCAAGAAGGGTCTACCAAATATAATAGGACAAAAGCTATCTTGTGGGGAACCAAGAATAAGAAAATCAGCAGGATATTTAACTTCCCACACAAGACTTCAACATCTCTAACAATCCCAAATGGTGAAATAGTATCTCTATTGGCAAGCTTAATTGTAACATCAATCTCTTCTAACTCAGCAGGTGCAATATCATGCATAATTTCTTCATATAAGGAAATAGGTATTGCACTAGCACTAGCACCCATATCACATAAGCCATGATGACAATGATCTCCTATTTTAATAGAAATAACAGACATGCCTACAACAGGTCTATGTATCTTAACATCTGGTCTAGCCATATTAGCAGCTTCATCATAGAAGTAAATAACATGCCCATCTATATTATCATCCAAGAGATCTTTAACCATAGCAATACTAGGTTCAACTTTAATTTGCGCAGGAGGTGTATATGTTCTAGTATTACTCTTACGAACCACAGTTGAAGCTTTAGCGTGATCCTTTATTCTAACAGGAAAAGGTGGTTTCTCAACATAAGTAGTAGGAACAATAGGATCATTATAAGTAATAGTCTTTTTTTCAACTGTAATAGGTGCAACTACTTTTACTTCAGTGGGAGGATTATATTTAAACCACATCTCCTTAGGGAGATCAAAGTGAGTAGCAAAAGATTCATAGAAAGAAGCTACTATCTCAGAGTCAAGTCCATATTTAGCGCTAAATCCACGAAAAGCATCGGTATCCATAAAAGATTTAACACAATCAAACTTAGGTGTCATACCTGACTCCTTACCATCGTCGGAACCCCAATCTTCAGAGTTGCGTTTAATTCTTTCCAATAAATCCCACTTGAATTCAATAGTCTTCAGCATATAAGAACCAGCACAGGAAGTATCGAGCATGGTGCGATCATCGAGAGAAAGCCGAGCATAATTTTTTTGAATAATCATATCTCTTGAGAGCTCATGATTGGGGCATGAATATAACATTGACTTAAGCCTCCCCCAAGCTTGAGCGATGCTTTCTCCTTCACGAGGCCAGAAATTATATATGTAATTATGATCACGATGAACAAGATGCATAGGATAGAACTTCTGGTGAAATTCCAATTTCAATCATCTTCCAAGATCCCGTATCATCACATAGCCTATACCATGTCAATGCATCTCCCTTCAAAGATAAAGGGAAGACCTTCCTCTTGACAACATCTTCGGGAATACCTGCAAGCTTAAATAATCCACAAACTTCATCCACATAGATAAGGTGTAAATCGGGATGCAATGTTCCATCTCCTGCAAAGGGATTAGCTAGCAGTTTCTCTATCATACCTGAAGGAATCTCAGAGTAAACATTTTCAGTAGGTTTAGTAGGTTGAGGAGCAACCCTTTGCTCTACTGGTCGGGGCGAAGATGCCCCAAACAAGCCCCTCAAAGGATTAGTTTCCATAGTAACAAGTGACAGAAAATTTCATCACACTATATAAATGTTTCCTTACCAAGTTCCATTCACCAAAGGCGCTTCACTCCCCGGCCACGGCGCCGGAAAAGAGTCTTGATGACCCACAAGTATAGGGGATCTATTGTAGTCCTTTCGATAAGTAAGAGTGTCGAACCCAACGAGGAGCAGAAGGAAATGACAAGCGGTTTTTAGTGAGGTATTCTCTGCAAGCACTGAAATTGTAGGTAACAGATAGTTTTGTGATAAGATAATTTGTAACGGGTAACAAGCAATGAAAGTAAATAAGGTGCAGCAAGGTGGCCCAATCCTTTTTGTACCGAAGGACAAGCCTAGAAAAATTCTTATAATGAGAAAAGCGCTCCCGATGACACATGGGAATTATCGTCAAGCTAGTTTTCATCACGCTCATATGATTCGCGTTCGGTACTTTGATAATTTGATATGTGGGTGGACCGGTGCTTGGGTACTGCCCTTTCTGGGACAAGCATCCCACTTATGATTAACCCCTATTGCAAGCATCCACAACTACAAAAGAAGTATTAAGGTAAACCTAACCATAGCATGAAACTAGTGGATCCAAATCAGCCCCTTACGACGCAACGCATAAACTAGGGTTTAAGCTTCTGTCACTCTAGCAACCCATCATCTACTTATTACTTCCCAATGCCTTCCTCTAGGCCCAAATAATGGTGAAGTTTCATGTAGTCGATGTTCACATAACACCATTAGAGGAGAGACAACATACATCTCATCAAAATATCGAACGAATACCAAATTCACATGACTACTAATAGCAAGACTTCACCCATGTCCTCAGGAACAAACGTAACTACTCACAAAGCATATTCATGTTCATGATCAGAGGAGTATTAATATGCATTAAGGATCTGAACATATGATCTTCCACCAAGTAAACCAATTAGCATCAACTACAAGGAGTAATCAACACTACTAGCAACCCACAGGTACCAATTTGTGGTTTTGGTACAAGATTGGATACAAGAGATGAACTAGGGTTTTGAGAGGACATGGTGCTGGTGAAGATGTTGATGGAGATTGACCCCCTCCCGATGAGAGGATTGTTGGTGATGATTTCCCCCTCCCGGAGGGAAGTTTCCTCGGCAGAACAGCTTCGCCGGAGCCCTAGATTGGTTCCGCCAAGGTTCCACCTCGTGGCGGCGGAGTTTCCTCCCGTAAGCTTGCTTATGATTTTTTCCAGGGTGAAAGCCTTCATATAGCAGAAGATGGGCACCGTAGGGCCAACAGGGGGCCCACGAGACAAGGGGGCGCACCTAGTAGGGGGAGGGGGCGCCCCCCACCCTCGTGGCCAGGGTGTGGGTCCCCTCTAGTACTTCCTTTGCTCAATAATTCTTATTAATTCCAAAAATGACTTTCGTGGAGTTTCAAGACTTTTGGAGCTGTGCAGAATAGGTTTCCAATATTTGCTCCTTTTCCAGCCAGAATCCCAGCTGCCGACATTCTCCCTCTTCATGATAAACCTTGTAAAATAAGAGAGAATAGCCATAAGTATTGTGATATAATGTGTAATAACAACCCATAATGCAAGAAATATCGATATAAAAGCATGATGCAAAATGGACGTATAAGCGCCGTACTACCAGCTTCAGCCTACCAAGTCGTTCTCAGGAGTGACCGATGGTTCCACACACCCGATAGGGTAGGTCCACCTCGCTATCACCTTCGGCGAACTCAACAACTACCACACCGAGCTCATCGACTTCTACATTGCCGACATTTGCCTGCCGTACAATGCCATCCTAGGGTACCCAGCACTGGCCAAGTTTATTGCAGCGACGCACCACGGCTACAACGTCCTCAAGATGCCAGGGAGCGGCGACGTCATCACGGTTGCTTGCCAAGAAAAGGACATGGTGTGCTCCCTCAAGCGCGCCTACCAGGCTGTGGCAGTCGAGAACCCTAAAGATGAGCAGTGTCCTCCCTCCTGAGGTCGCCCCCAAAACAAAGAAGCTGCAGCTGGGCCAGGGATCTCGCGAGGAAGCATCACTCGACAGTACTACACTAAGCCTTCACTACAAAAAAATACACTTTCGTGATGATACGTGTTTGTCACAGTAGGTCGCGTTTTTTGTCATGCATGTACATCCATGACAAATTTATGACAGAATCAAGATAGTCATGCCTATGCTGTCATAGAAGTGTTCCATGACATTACCAAAATTATCATCACGGAAGTGTCCACTTCCATGACAATAAATCGCGCGTCACAGAAGTGCTTTCGTCAAGGGTGACCGACACATGGCATCCACCGTAACGGAACGTCGTTAAGCTATCGGGTCGGGTTTTGGATCCGATAACCCGTGAATAGCCCCGACCAATGGGGATTTTCCACGTGTAAAATCATCATTGGCTGGAGGAAACACGTGTCGGCTCACCGTTGGGACAGATGTCATCCACTCATTGGATAGAAGGCGCCTATGATACGTCGACACGTGGCACGACCCAACAAAGTCCCATTCGTGTGAAAAGGCCGGCCCGTTTGACTTGGTCAAAAGGTGGCGGGTCGACCCATGGAAAGCCTATTAACGACATGTTCGCATATAGCCCATTTACAGCCCGCTAACCCAAGGCCCATTACGCCCTATCCGAATTAGGCCCAGTAGCGTCATCTGGGCCATCCAATATGATTCCAGCCCGTTTTCACTTCTGGCCCATGTATGGCCCATGACGTCTTTCGGCCCATATGAGGCCCTATGTAACTCTTGGCCTATTAACGAACAGTGGTGAAACTGGCCCGCAATGAACAGTGTATCACTTTACACCCATTAACGGCCCGTGGTGAAACTGGCCCATAATGAACAGTATATCACTTTATACCCATTAAGGGCCCATTATTCAGTTGGGCCGTTTCCAGCAAATGTTATCTTTCGGCCTTCTCAGAGCCCATTTATTCTTGGGCTCATTTCTAGTATTCTTTTACTTACGGCCCATTACTGCCATTTTCTATGTGTGGGCCAAATTCAGCCCGTGGTTACATCGGCCCGCTTGTGGTCCATTAATACGTTGGGCCGTTTTCATAGCGTCATCAAATACGGCCTATTAACGATGGCCCGTTATGGTCATACGGCCAGTATAAGGCCCATTGATGATACGGCCCATAGAAGGCCCATTGTTTCTACGGCCCGTAGAAGGCCCATTGTTTCTACGGCCCGTAGAAGGCCTACTGTTTCTACGGCCCGTAGAAGGCCCACTGTTTCTACGGCCCGTAGAAGGCCCACTGTTTCTACGGCCCGTAGGAGGCCTAGTGTCACTATAGTAAATATTAGCCCATGGTTATTGTGGCCTAGTTTTAAAAAGAACTGCACTGACTACAAGCAAACAAATAAACAAGACAACAAGGAAATAAATAAGCAAGCAACTTATGTTAGGCTATCACGGCTATTACACATATTACATCCACTGGGCATCAAAGTTCGCCACTAGTGCAAATATAGGGAACAAAGCAGCATATCATATACACTGGTTGTCAAAGTTGGCGACCAGCGCAAATAAACACCGCAGCAAAACAAATCCAGAACTGAAACCACTTCAGAAGATCTCAAGAAACAATATCCTGGGTACCCATAATGCTGGCAAGATGCTTTGCAAGCTTATTAACTTTATCTTGTTTGGCGCTTAAATCCTCCAGCGCTTGCTGTTACACCAGAAAACATGCATCTGAATTCTGCAGGGACTTCCTCAGTCCTTCAGCTTCCTGTCGCAGCACATCTGATCGATGTCTTTCAACTTGAAGTTGAGACTCAAGAAGACGAACTGATCCAGGCAGCGAGTTCGAAGAGCTTGTGCCAGCAGTAGTGGCCAGTAACTCGAACACTACATCAAGACAGGACTTTTGGGTTTCCTCACTGTCGTCAAGATAGTTTTTATCAGCTTTCTTGGAGACCAACAGGGATGTCTCACTATCTTGAACCTTATCTGCATTACTTCCTTTACCATTGGATAACGCGGTACTGTTCTCCAATATTCTGTCCGCATTCTAAAAGAGAAACAAGCAAACACATCACATGTTTACCATGTTGTATATGAAACTCATTTTGGTAAATGAGTTCAGTAGTAAAGTGGACAGGATAACAGCATGAAACAAACATATATCTATGTGCCATGGTCACTTTATGGTCTATATCATTCTAGTTTTTGTTGCCAAATCAAGATAGAGACACAGTTCAAACAATATTTGTTCAAGACAAAGCAGAATAGATAGAATATAAGTGTGGGTAACTATAGAGCAATAACAACACTTGTAATGTGCATGACATGAGAACATAACCGTTTATTCAATTGAAACTGAAATCAACATAGAGTAGGTTACAACAGCAAACCAGTTAAAGAAACTGGTTTAAAACATACCTGTTGCACCATTGGAGTTTCAATTCCATCCTTCAAATTTGAAAATAGTTGGTATGAGTAAATACAGTAATGCAAGAGTAAAGGAGTATGAACCATAGCTACAGAACCTGACCTGAGAACAAATCTTCTTCTCCTTTAAGTGTTGAGTTGGGATTCGGAGTGGTGGTCCTCGTGCTTTGGGCACTGCAGTTCCCTTACTAACCGCTCATGTTTGGGTGCTCTGTGGTGCAGACGTTGCTGTGTCAACTGGAACTGGGTTACTATCTGCCGGGGTTGGAGTTAGAAGGGGTGTAGCTGGTTCTCTGTCCAACTGGGTAGGGGTACAATCTGCAAGAGTCTGGGTTATGTGTGGTGGATCTGGTCCTTGGGCAAGTACAACCGTGGTTCTATCTGCATCAACTCGTAGCACTATCTTTTCTGAAGACCGTGTTGTTACTCCCTTAGATACTGCCATCATGCTCTCCAATTCAAATGGCTGATAAACAAGAAAAGTAATTGAAAGTATAGACATTGTATGATAGACAGGTGCAATGGATAGTGGGGAATAAAAGAGGGCATGAAATAATTCATATTTATGTTGTCTAACCAAACAGGATAGCATGACACAATTTCACATATATGATGGCTAACTAAACAGGATAGCATCACACAATTTCACATTTTGATGGCTAACTAAAAAAGATGGAAAGACATAGTTCAAAATATGAGACTATGTAAACATGATGACATGACATAACTATATAATGTGTTCATTAAATAGGTTGGCATGCCATAATTCACATACATTCATGGATAGAATGCCGTAATTCTAAATATGATGACTGTAAACACTAAATAGGATGAGATGATATAACTATATGATGTCTTTATTAAATGGGTTGCCATGCCATAATTCAGATAGATGATGTGTATGTACTACGAAAACATGATGGCATGATATAATTCAAATATATGATTTATATAGTAAGCAAGTAAGCAGATGGCAATCTATATATGATGTAAAAACTAAGCAATGCAAGACAACATGCATGACATGGGTAATATAACCCTGCCAAGTTTGAGCATAGACCTCAAGGGGGAAATAGGACTGGTCATCAGTCTCTGAATCCTCCTCTGAGGAGCTCTCTGTAGCCAGCAAGATGTCTGCTTCAGTAGGTAGCATTGTCTACTCTGAATACCTTTTTTTCACTTCAGATACTTCCATCACCGCTTCAAATGGCTGATGCACATGAAGAGTAGTTGAATATACAAACATTGTCGACAAATGAAACACGTAATACAAAAAAATGATAGCATGATATAATTCACATACATGATGATTAGCTAAACAACATGGCATTGCATAATTCACATATATAATGCCTTTGCAACAAGATAGCATTGTATAATTCACATATATAATGTATTGCAACAATATGGCAATGCATAATTCACATATATGATAATTAGACATTGAACATGTGGCATTCACACAAAGCATGTCTAAACTAATCAAATGGAATAGCAATGCGAGACACCATACGCACGATATGAGCAACATAACCCTGCCAAGTTAGAGCATACACCTCGGGGGGTGGGGGGGTGAATAGGACTGGTCATCTGTCTCTGAATCCTCCTCTGAGGAGCTATCCATAACCAGCGAGATATGCGCTTCGTCAGATAGCATAGTCTGCTTAGAAGACCTTGTTTTCACTCGAGAATTTGCCATCACCGTGTCAAATGGCTGATGCACACGAAGAGCAGTTGAATGTACTAACATTGTTGACAAATGTAATATGTAACGGAAAAAGGATGGCCTGATATAATTTACATATAAGATGACTGGCTAAGCAGGATGGCATTGCAAAATTCACATATATGATGCCTGGCTAAACAAGGTGGCGTTGCATAATTCACATAAACGATGAATAAACTAAACAGATGGCATTCACACAAAGGATGTCTAAACTAAGCAGATGACATATTTGATGTATAAAGTAAGCAATGCAAGACACCATATGCATGATATAACCAACATCAGCATGCCAAGTTAGAGCGAAGACCTCAGGGGGTAAATAGGAGTTATCTTCTCCTTCCGAATCCCCCTCAGAACATATATCTTCCTCTCGATTACAATCCGAAATGCGTGGAGGGGGGGCTGCCTTTGCACCTACCATGGAGCAACGTCTGCATGAAATTATATTGCCACGCAAGGCTCGTCTCTTTTGCTCTACATGTTCAGTTCCATTGTTTACAATAACTGTCATGCATAGTAATAAAACATAGTGAGATTATGTAAGGAGTGCATGTAGAAATCCAGAGTGATGGTAGCAACCTGTGGATAGACCCAAAACCAATAATAGCAGGCAGATAATGGCTTCAGTTAATAAATACAGATAATGGCTTCTTTACTATTTGTTTCCCACCCAACATGAAACTCATAGTATACACCGGAGATTAACCAGATAGTAGATAGATACTATTGATAGCGGTCCCGATATGTACCCCACAACCATTTAAAAACTCAAGTTTGACCATTAGTTTGGAGCTGACTTAGAGTCTAATCGGTGAACAGGATGATAAAGTAGCATGTAATATTAAGCGATGCATACCATAAGCAGACACGAAAGAGTGCGACCTCTCTTACGGACCCGTGTAGTCCTCGAGGTCATCTGCTCGGTTGATGATGGTAATGCAGTTTTCATGGCTGCCAGCGGCGGGGAAGAAGATCTGAGGCGGCTAAAGACAGTCTAGAGGCCGGATCCCTGCTGTGCTGGACCCTTCTGTCATTGGAGCAGCTGAGCTGGGGTGGACGACGGTGCAGCAGGAGCGAGACAAACCATGCAAGGTTTTCTTTGACAACTATATGTAAGAGAAGTAATTCTGTAAGGGCTCGTTTGAATTGGAGGATTCCAACAATGCAGGGATAGGAAATAGACATGAATAGGATAGGAATGCACATGCAAAACAGAGAATTTAAAAACACAGGATTTCTGCCAATCTGGGTGTTTGATTCACAACAATTGGAAGATCAGAGGATGCAAAGAAGCATGGTGAGATTAAGTCAAACCACAAGAAAATATACGGTTATAATGCTATTATGCTACTATCTCTTAGTCTTGTGCTTCATGAATAGGAATTTGAAAAGGAGGACAAGTGAAAATTAAAATTCCTACAATTTTTCTTTCAAGGAGACACTAAAGGAACAAATCCGTGTGCTCAGTGGACAATATATATAACATGTAGAGTAAAAAAGAGATGCAACAAGTGTATAACCTCTTTGGCGAAGCCATGTCGATCTCAGAATGATTGGGTTGGCCGGTGAGGATGCTCCGGCTGACTTTGCTGTCGGAGGAGGGGAAGAAGATCTTAGGCGTCTGGAGATGGAGCCCGAGGTACTGCTCCGCTGTGATGGAGGGTTTCGTCGTTGGAGCAGCTCCGGTGAGTTGTACGACGCCGAGGCTGAAGCGGGACAAGAGAGACAACGAACAACGTTAACCTGAGTGGAATTCTAATAGCATCTCCAATACATGATGTAAAATACATAACCACAAAGTGCTAGATGTAAAATACATCAGCCGCTCATCTCTGAACTTAACTGTCAAAACTGAACTTAACAGTCGAAACTAAACTTAACTGTCGAAACTGAACCTAACTACCGAAACTGAATTTTGCTGTCGAAACTGAATTTTGCTGTCAAAACTGAACGCACTAGCAAGGTGAGGCTACACATCGGTCGACTGACTTTTTCATCTCTGGTCAGTTGATTTTGCAGCCGTTGGATACGAAATCAAGGGCCTGCGGTTCATCTTCAACCTCCACCCCCTGAGCCGCCAGCCACCACCGGCCAAACAGCAGCCCCCCGCCGCCCGTGGCCGGCGGTGCGCCGCCCCGCCCGCCCTAAAAACACTCCCCACCACCGGTCCGCCGCC
>NC_041389.1:451044296-451057300 GCF_002162155.2 Triticum dicoccoides | reverse complement strand
AGCGATCCCCATGCCACCGCCCCGCCAACGCCCCGCCACCGCCGGCGACCACCGCCCCCATCCTGAACCCTAAGATAGATAGTGGGGTACCTCTCCGGCGAGCCTCCCTCCCCACTGCGGCTGGTTCTTCCTTCACCCCGGCGAGCCTACCCCTTGAAAATCGACTGACCCAAAAGTTGATTCAGTCGACTGAAGTGTAGCCAAATCGGAGCAGCATCGCAAGCAAGAGCAAGAGCGAGAGCAGCAGGGCGAGAAAGAGCAATAGAAAGGGCAGACCAGGCAAGGGACCGAGAGCAAGAGTAGAGTAGCAGCGCGAGCGAGAGCTAAAGCAGCAGCAGCTCCTACTAATGTGGAAGTCGCTGTCGAGGGAGCGATGCCGTGGAGGAAGTGGCCGGCGACGCCGCCGTGGATGGAGCCGCGCCGTGTCGGCTCGGGACCGAGCGCCGGCAGCACCATGAGATCGAATCAAGAAGAAAATGCGGCGCTTAGTGTACAACCTCTTTGGTGGCGCCGATTAGGCCGCAGCTTCATCCGAGGAAACGGTGATGATGACGCTCTTCCGGTGGTGCAGGTGAAGATAGCAGTGTGGGAACGGAGGTGGCGCGAAAGACGAGGGGAACATCGGGGCTGCTCCTTGGAGGTGGAGGATGGGGTGGCTGAACCGGCGGGACGATGAGATCGACGACGGATCCTCATCCGGTACGGTGGATGAGGGACGTCGAGGTGTTGCTGTGGACAACATCGTCGGGGAAGAGGCTCCGGCTGGGTGGCGGACGGAGCATGGTGTGGGGTTTCGTCGCGAGTTTTCGCGGCCTTGGTGTACGAATGGATGGGCGGATGGGATGGCAGTGGGGAACCATGGCTTAGAGACGCGCTTGTCCGAAATGTGGGGTAAGTTACGAAAGTACCCCCCCACCGATTTGAGGTGGTTCTTTCGGTTCAGGGGTACCATGGGAATTTTGCATGTTGGGTTTTCACAGGAGGTGGGAGTTTTCGCGCGCGTTGTAATTCGGAATAGCAAGGCGCATGTTGAGATGGAGGGAGTTGTCGGAGCACAACGAGACAAAGATATATCTTAAATATTTCGGGCTAACAAGGCGCGGGTTGAAATTTCTGGACAAGCCTAATGTGTACTGTACCAAATCAATGCGCACTACCAATGTCATTCAAAACTTTGAATTCATGTTATGTTCAATTAAAATATTTCGCTACGTGTATAATGCATGCAACCTACTACTCAAATGAACATTTTCGTGCATTCCAAACGTATATACTACGCTTCAATATGAACTAAATTTGAATAAGATCTACAGTAATGATTGTTGTGAAGTCAAAGCATTTGAATTTGTTTCTCTGTTTTAATAAGATCTACAATCATCATTTTTGTCAAGTTAAACCATCATTTGTGTATTATCTTCACAGCACACCACATGATTAGTCTCGAGTTACATATGAACTATGTGTACTATATGAACTCGAACTAGATTTTTTGAATCCACTTTATTTTGATTTCAAATCACATTACATTTCTAGCTCTAGCTAGATCTTCATAATCTAAACCATGTCTCATATGTATAATGTGTTTATCACATTATGTATGGTGCCCCGCCCCCTACACCTACAAGTATTTAGATGTGAGTTGCAAACACCACACATTACCACAAATTCAAATAAAATGTGAGAATGTTCGATATATAGTATTGTTTAGATTGCTCGATATTTAGTTGTAAGCTGCAAACGCCGCACATTATCACAAATTCAAATAAAATGTGAGATTGTTTGATGTATAGTATGGTTTAGATTGTTCGGCATTTAGCTGTGAGTTGCAAACGCCATGCATTATCACATTATGGTATAACATGTGGACAACACATGTATCACCGCTATATTCATGCATGCAATGTTTAAAACACTATGATCTCCTATTCAAATATATGAATCCGCTTTCATATCAAATTATGATCTTTGTTAGTCTCTTACACCCACACAATCCTCTAACCTTTGTAGCTACCACTAACTTTCTCCCGTGCATGCACATGCCCTCCTCGCCCTCCCCCTCCCTCAGCATTCTATCCACCGGGCACATTCATTTTTTTCTTTAGGTCGTTCTCCCAGAGTCTCCACAACTCCTTTTCGACACACACCGATCGATAAACCTCTCCAGCGATGCCTGCCTATAGCATACACACACAGCTTCAATCTCCTCCTTTATGTGTCCTTGCCTTGTGTCTCTCATATGGTCAGACACACGTGTAAACTCTCGCCCCTCTTTTCATCGATCTCACAACAGCACACTCCTCCCCCTATCTAGCTAGTAGTTGGGCCTCTCGCACCACCTCATAGCTCCATTCTCTCTGTCTATCCATCTCGTTGGGCCTTATTTGCCTCTAACAAATGGACGTACACTGACCGATCTCTCACTATACATATAGCCAGCTAGGTCCTTATAACTCGTTTTTACCCACACATCGATCAATCTACCTCATTAGTTGTGTCTCTCCCTTCCTCCGACAAACAACAATTGATCTACAGATCTAGTTAGGTTTGCTTACCAAACACTGAAGGAAATATGCCCTAGAGGCAATAATAAAGTTATTATTTATTTCCTTATATCATGATAAATGTTTATTATTCATGCTAGAATTGTATTAACTGGAAACATAATACTTGTGTGAATACATAGACAAACAGAGTGTCACTAGCATGCCTCTACTTGACTAGCTCGTTGATCAAAGATGGTTATGTTTCCTAGCCATAGACATGTGTGGTCATTTGATTAACGGTATCACATCATTGGAAGAATGATGTGATTGACTTGACCCATTCCGTTAGCTTAGCACTCGATCGTTTAGTATGTTGCTATTGCTTTCTTCATGACTTATACATGTTCCTATGACTATGAGATTATGCAACTCCCGTTTACCGGAGGAACACTTTGTGTGCTACCAAACGTCACAACATAACTGGGTGATTATAAAGGTGCTCTACAGGTGTCTCTGAAGGTACTTGTTGGGTTAGCGTATTTCGAGATTCGGATTTGTCACTCCGATTGTCGGAGAGGTATCTCTGGGCCCACTCAGTAATGCACATCACTTAAAGCCTTGCAAGCATTGCAAATAATGAGTTAGTTGTGGGATGATGTATTATGGAACGAGTAAATAGACTTGCCGGTAACGAGATTGAACTAGGTATTGAGATACCGACGATCGAATCTCAGGCGAGTAACATGCCGATGACAAAGGGAACAACGTATGTTGTTATGCGGTTTGACCGATAAAGATCTTCGTAGAATATGTGGGAGCCAATATGGGCATCCAGGTCCCGCTATTGGTTATTAACCGGAAACGTGTCTCGGTCATGTCTACATAGTTCTCGAACCCGTAGGGTCCGCACGCTTAACGTTCGTTGACGATATAGTATTATATGAGTTATATATGTTGGTGACCGAATGTTGTTCAGAGTCCCGAATGAGATCACGGACATGACGAGGAGCTCCGGAATGGTCCAGAGGTAAAGATTCATATGTTGGATGATATGGTTAGGACAAGGGGTCAGGCCCACGGGGCTATAAGTCGGTGCAAAAAGGAGTTCTGCGGAGGCCAAGGGGCCAAACGCCGGAGACCCTAGCGTCTGGCCCTGGGCCAGACGCCAAGGATTGTGGCGTTTGGTCCTGGAGTCCGAGTGGGACTCTTGCCTTTCAGGCAAAACCGACTTTGAGGAGGCTTTTGCTCCAAGTTTCGACCCTAGGGCTCAACATATAAATAGAGGGGCGGGGCTAGCACCAAAGACATATCAAGAAACACCAAGCCGTGTGCCGGCAACCCCGTCCCCTCTAGTTTATCCTCCGTCATAGTTTCTGTAGTGCTTAGGCGAAGCCCTGTGGAGATTGTTCTTCACCAACACCGTCACCACGCCGTCGTGCTGCCGGAACTCATCTACTACTTCGCCCGTCTTGCTGGATCGAGAAGGCAAGGACGTCATCGAGCTGAACGTGTGTAGAACTCGGAGGTGCCGTGCGTTCGGTACTTGGATCGGCCGGATCATGAAGACGTACGACTACATCATCCGCGTTGATAAACGCTTCCGCTTAGCGATCTTCAAGGGTATGAAGATACACTCCCCCTCTCGTTGCTATGCATCACCATGATCTTGCGTGTGCGTAGGATTTTTTTTTGAAATTACTACGTTCCCCAACAAACACATGGTCCCCCTTCATCATCCATGGATGCGTCCCGACAGATCTATCACGCACAGGAACACAAAGAAACACATCCCCACTCTTATTGATAACATTGCAGTTCCACCCTCAGTTTGTCTAGTAGGCCTCTCCCAACATCTCCGAGAAGCAACTCCATCACCCATCCAGCACTCTACCCCTCTCCCTCCCTCTCCCTCCCTCTCTCTCTCCTCTCTCTCTCTCTCTGTCCCATCATATTTCCCGTCCTTCAGTTATGTATGGATGTCAACCGATCTCCCTCAAGACATAGTTGGGTCTCTCCTTCTCAACACATATACGAGTCATTCTACCTCTATAGTTAGACCTCTGCCTACCCCTCCCCCACCCCCTCCCCCAACACACACCGATACATCAAGCGCTCTAGTCATGTCTCCCTGCCACACACAAACTTGACATGTGCCCTCTAACGTTCTGGTAGGCCAGTCGCCCTATATCTTTGACTTGCACACACACACACAATTTCGATGGCTCTCTTCATCAATCTCGCACCCACCCACTTGATCCTCTCTTCGACTCTATCGATAGTTATGACCCCTCCCTCTCTTCTCGTGGATTGCTCGACCCTCTATGTATGATATGGATAGGCCTCCATTTCACACACATTGCATGCAAAATTTTGTTTGAGATGTCATCGACACATATTCCCACAAATAATTCACGAAATCAACCCCCACCCCACCCCCACCCCCACCACAAAACAAAAAACACTCACGAACGTGGTTTGTATCTCTCACACACACCCACGTAGGTGGGGGACGTGCACGAAGAGAAGAGGTGCATGCATGGTGCACGTACTCCCATCTCTTTCCCAACCACACCCGTGCGGGTACATAGTGGAGCTCATTTCTGTACGAAAAAGGCAGCCCATGTGGTAATTTGGCACGTGTACTGGTTGTCCACTTGGTGGAGGGAGGATCGTCTACCACGGGTGAACAAATAAATTGCGACTTGACGCGTTATGTTAAATTAAAAAAAGAGGCAAACCATGTTGGGCCTACCTTAGAGGAAATGCTCTATACACTGGAGTACTTTTGATGTGTCCCGTCAACTCGCAGAACGAGGAGAAGCTTGCTTAGTACGTCGTCTCCCCCGCCCACGGGCGCGGTGGCTCGCATGATGAGGTGAAGCTTGCTCCTCCCTCGCCCATGCGCGCGGTGGCTCGCAGCACGAGGAGAAAAATTTACTACTCCCTCCGTTTACTCCTCGTCCCTACTACCTTGGTTATAGAGATTATATCATATTGTTTGGAATATATATGTCCTTTAGTAGATTTCAATATGAACTACTAGTACATACTCCAAACACTGATGTATATAGACGTATTTTAGAGTGTACATTCACTCATATTGTTCCGTATGTAGTAGCACTCTCCCTCGCCCCTCGACCCTCGCCCATGTGGTGGACGTGCAGCAATTTATTCGGTCTCATATAGCCAGAACGATATATACTGCACTACCATTATTGCTCGACTTCACGAAGAGGCGAAGAGCCAATCGCAAGGTTGATATTTTGGAGATGCCAAGAGCAAAGTTATAGGAGAACGAGTAGTAGGTGCCGCGTCATTTATAAATAATTTTTATTTCTTCAGTGGCACGTATGCAATATGATAGGTTCATATGGAGAGAAAAGGAAAGCGCTCCACTATATACATAGTCAGGACGAGCCAACCTACACGGTTGCTTGCTGGGGTTGCTCTCTTCACACTCTCTCGCACAAAATGACTGTGGCCACATCTCTAACATCCCGGCGGATCACGTCCGCTTGGGGAAGGGGTGGATGCTTAGTGTAGATGCGGTGGCCGTCGCCGACGGCGAAAACCCACTGTCGGCACGTCCCGATCAGGGGTCCCCGCCGTTCTCTCTCACAAAGCCAGTGAGGTTGCCTTCGTCCCTTGCTCACTGCCGTGATGTGGGCAGTTGCCGCCTCCCGCTGCCCTCCTCAAGGTTGAGCTACGTCCCTCAGGTACAACTCCCTTTACAGCCGGCTTGCACCACTGCTCCAGCTGCCCACATCACTCCCTGTGGATATTTCTCTACTTCTTTGCCCCGCACATACCTGATACCTCTACTGGCTTCTACGTACTGTATTTGTGATGGATTTATGTCTCATCAACTAGTCCTAGTAATCTTATTCTAATCACGCTTCTTCAATTTCTTTGCCACATGGATGCTCATCTCGATTTTGGTGAAACTGCACAAAATGATCCGATGGTCAAAAGGTTGCAAACTTCATTTATTAGGAAGCTCGAACGTTTCCAGCAAATTGAAGCCTGGTCAGGGTTCACGGTTCAAGGGCTAGGGACTGCATGGATCGTTGTTTTCTTTAGCTGCCTCTGTTCCAAAATAAGTGTCAACTTTAGTAGTAGTACAACTTTGTACTAAAGTTTGCACAAAGTTGAGACACTTATTTTGGAACGGAGGGAGTACATATTTGCTATCATGTGCCAATCATTGAGATGCAATAGCATGCATGTTAGTCTCCTTTGTATTTGATGAAATGTTGCAACAGGCAACCTTGGACGCAAGATACATGTAACAGGAGCTGGAAGCTTCATAGCATTGTACAAATTTATCTCGCTGATAAATTACAGTACGTACTAGTACTATACTAGTACTTCCTCCGTTCCTAAATATAAGGCTTTGTAGAGATTTCACCATTAACCACATGCGGATGTATATAGATGCATTTTAAGTGTAGATTCATTCATTTTTGTTCCGTATGTAGTTCACCTAGTGGAATCTCTACAAAGACTTATCTACTAGTAATAGATAGCCCCCACTACTAGGAATTCTCTATCCTCTCCTTGAGCCACATCATCAAAATTGACGTAGCCGTTAGATGAAGTAAATCAGTCATAATAGCCGTCTGATCTAGACGTTGAGAGGCTCCGCACTAAGCCACATGCAAGCATGCAGAAATACCGTGGCACATGGATGTGAGTGGGTTTTAAATCACATCAACATGTCTGCATGCAAGCATGCACCGGTAGCATGCATGTAAGTGAGCTTTTAAGTCCCATTAACATGTCAAAAAGAAAAATACAATCCCATTATGCAGTAGGAGTTGGCTGATCTTTTTTCCTTACGTGGGATGATCTAAATGATGATGGGAGTTTATTTAGTTTGGCTACCACATTTGTCATGCGGTTATAGATTTTTTTTATTTCTATGAAATCGATAATTTTGCGCAGAGAGATATACCGCTATTCCGCGGCAACGCGCGGGGACTCATCTAATGGAGGCAATACTATGTAAAGAGTTAGGTGTCGCACGGTGATAGTGTGAGGTGGGCCATGTAATCACTGAGCCTGCGTGTTTTCACTGCTCTTGCACTCCTCCGCTGTAAGAATGGAGAAAATTGTAATCTACTACCTCCTTTCGCCAAAAGCGTGGGACATCCAGCAATCCTACCACCTCAATAATAAAGACCAATGAGTCGTCAAATCACATAGACCCAGCAGTAAGTTGGACGGATGAAGCAACCATCACTCTTGCGCCAGTGAGAGGTCGCATCCGCTCTGCCCGGGCATGAATGCGGCACCGATTCTTTGGAGCGGCGCTGACCGTTTCAGGCGAGAAGCGCGCGCGGGCGATGGAGGGGCTTTGGGTGGGCCAGGCTGGTCAAGAGCGGGCGTGGCAGCTGTCCGCATGTCACTACCGGACACGCCCGGAAATGAGAGGATGCACCGACTCTCGTGGCTAAAATTGTACACTACACACCATATCTCTGTAGGAGTAGGTCGATCTGTCGCACTCTCTAACACACACATGCTGTTAAACACACACACACACGCACAAGCACGCACCTTGGTCCCGTTGCACCTTCTAACGTGACTTATTACACCTAGATGGAGGGAGTAGTAAGTATACGAGATATGGTGGCACACTGACTTAAGTCGAATACAAGTGCCCAAAATTTGTGTGCATGTTATAATAAGGATTCACTTAAAATAGTACGTGAGCGAACAGACGGATCAATTAGACAGTGTTCCCGATCAGTAGCGAGATGTGTGAGGTAGTAAGATACACCGCTGGCGCTTTTATTTTTTCTTATTAATTTGTTTGTTTCACCCTCTGACTGGTGGGGCCCAACGTACTACGTGGAGAGAGGTAAGGTGACTAAGGCTGCATTATTTTTGCACCACTATGGATAGTCTTACCACCAAAGCCACATGACACGATTATGATTGAAATCCTAATGACTCCCACACACACACACACAAAAACACGGCATGCCTGTCACACGAATGCAGGAATGTATAAAAGGTTATTTTCCTCTCGTTGAACATAACGGGAGGGTTGTATAGCTGGTTAGCCTGTTCGCTCATCAAACTTGAGGTCTCGGGTTCGATAACTACACTTGAGCTTTGCCAGGAGGATTCTTTGACTGGTCAAAATGTTTTCTAGGGTTTGCATGCTTCACACTCTCTCTCCAGTATATATATACACGCTGGAGCCTCAGCGCTTGTAGTTGCTCTCTTCACACTCTCTCGCCCTCTCCCGTTGGAGCCTCAGCGCTTGTAGTTGCTCTCTTCACACTCTCTCACCCTCTCCAGATCTAAAAAAGACTTCGTTGGCCTCTCTCTCCCCTCACTGCTGCTCAAAGAGCCGGTAGGATCCGTCCGTCGGGAAGGGAAGGAGGCTTAACGCTGTCGCCGTCGGCGAGGGAGGGAATCCACTACCGGCGCTATTGTTCACTTTCCACCCAGCGGCAGCGCGGGAGGGCCTCCGGCTCCTTCTTCTTCGCCACCGTCCCGTCGCCCACCGAACCACGCCCCAAGAACCTTAAGGTATATTTTACTTATTCCACATGCATTGCTCTAGCTGCATGTATACCATGAATCTAGGACGTGGTTCAAAGAGGAAAGGAGTGGGGGAAAGTAGTGGGAAAAGTTGTATATAGCATGAATCTAGGACGTGGTTCAAAGAGGAAATGAAGGGGGAAAGTTGTATAGCATGAATCTAGGACGTGGTTCAAAGAGGAAAGGAATGGGGAAAAGTAGTGGGGAAAGTTGTATCGCATAAATCTAGGACGTGGTTCAAAGAGGAAAGGAAGGGGCGAAAGTACTAGTTCAAAAAGGAAAGGAAGGGACAAGGCTATAGAGTTTGAGCAGGACTAGATTTGCTGCGCTCACATAGGGAAAGGTGTCTAAAGATAACAAAACTGGGACCAACACAAATATGCTCCTTGGTTGTTTGTTCTTTGTTGCAACAGACTGTGCATGACCACAGTACATCGGTAGATGCACATGGTGCTGGTGCGCCCACTGTCCCGTGCAACTCATTAGCTGTTGTTAATCTAAGGCCCTGTGTAACGCCCTCGATGCGGCTATAGCTCCCACGTGTCGTGGCACGACTTAGAGACATAACCGCATTGAAAGCAATGTCGCAAGTCAGACAATCATTACAACATCCCATGTAATACATAATAAAAGGGGGAGATAACATAGTTGGCTTACACTCGCCACGTCACATCAGAGTACATAAATAACATCCATCAAACAAACACTCATGGCCCGACTACGGCGCCAAAATAGAAAAGAACCCAACATGCGACAAGGCCCTGAATCGATCCCCAACTAGGCACCACTACTGATCATCGGGAAAGGAAACATAATAACACTGAGAGTCCTCGTCGAACTCCCACTTGAGCTTGTACTCGTCACCTGGAGCGAAATCACCTGGACCTGCATCTGGAGTTATAGTATCTGTGAGCCACATGGACTCAGCAATCTCGCACCCTCGCGATCAAAACTATTTAAGCTCATAGGAATGGATAAGGCAAATATATGTGGAGCTGCAGCAAGCGACTAGCATATGTGGTGGCTAACTTATACGCAAAAGAGAGCGAGAAGAGAAGGCGAAGCACGAGCGAGAAGCTAAAGGAACATCCTGCGCAAGCATAACTCCAACACCGTGTCCACTTCCCAGACTCCGCCGAGAAGGGGCCATCACGGTAACACACACGGTTGATTCATTTTAATTAAGTTTAGTTCAAGTAATCTACAACCGGACATTAACAAATTCCCATCTGCCCATAACCGCGGGCACGGCTTTCGAAAGTTCAATCCCTGCAGGGGAGTCCCAACTTAGCCCATGACAAGCTGTCACGGTCAACGAAGGAATAGACCTCCACCCGAGACACACCGATCAGACTCGGTAACCCGGTACAACAAGACAATTCGACAGGTTAAAACAAGTCCAGCAACACCGCCCGAATGTGCCGACAAATCCCGATAGGAGCTGCACATATCTCTTTCTCAGGGCACACTCAGATGAGACTAGCTACGAGTAAAACCAACCCTCAAGTTTCCCCGAGGTGGCCCCGCAGGCAGCTCAGTTCGGACCAACACTCAGAGGGAGCACTGGCCCAAGGGGGGCTAAAATACGATGACCCTTGAGTCTGCAGAACCCAAGGGAAAGAAAAGGCTAGGCGGCAAAGGGTAAAACCAAGGATGGGCATTGCTGGAAAAGCTTTAATCGAGGCGAAAAATCAAGGGGTTCCCATTATAACCCAACCGCATAAGGAACGCAAAGTCCGGGAACATAACACCGATATGACGGAAACTAGGGCGGCAAGAGTGGAACAAAACACTAGGCGAGAGGCCGAGCCTTCCACCCTTTACCAAGTATTTAGATGTATTAAGATAACATAGCAATATAGTGATATCCCAACAAGCAAAATAAATGTCCCAACAAGGAACGGCTCCAATCTTCACCTGCAGCTAACAACGCTATAAGAAGGGTTGAGCAAAGCGGTAACATAGCCAATCAACGGTTTGCTAGGACAATGGTGGATTAGAGGTTCAATCATGCAATTGGGAGGCTGACAAGCAAAAGGTAGGCATCGTAGCATTGGCATAGCAAGAGCAAGCAAACTAGCATAGCAAAGATAGTAGTGATTTCGAGGGTATGATCATCTTGCCTGCACGGTTGTCAGAGTTGACTGGATCCTCACAAGCAAACTCAACGGGCTCCTCGGTAGCGAACTCGTCTCCCGGCTCTACCCAACAAGACAAACAAGCAACAAGGATACAATCAACCACGGGCAAGACCAAGCAATATGATGAAATGACGATATGCTATGCGGGATGCGATGCGGGATGCAAAATGCAAGATATGACAGGAAATGCATGAACCTGGCATCAACTTGGAAAACCAAGTGTGCCACTGGATAGAGGGGAAGAAATCACCTGAAAACGATATAAAGATCATTGGAATCGGAGCTACGGTTTGGAAATGGCAAGCGTTTTAAGATATGACACCGGTCTGCGATTTACAGCAAGTAGGCATCTAAATGCAACGAAATGAACATGCTACAGCCACCAAACATGAAAACACAATACATGGCAGTGATGTACACAAGATGGTTAACAAAACACTAGCACTGAGCCATAGGCAATTTCATCCATTAGGAGGTTCAAACAAGCATGGTAAAAATGAATATGCAAAACAGATTCCAGACTTTGTGAAATTAACACTAGCCTGAAATTTCAGATCACGATGCTCCCTTTGGAGCAGCAAAACAACCTGATAAATGACCTGAACATGACAAGTAAGACCATGGAATGGAGCTACTCAACAAGCTTAACAAAACACCCAAAGTGACCTGGGGCCAAAAGGGTTCACAAGATACTCTACCGAGCTCACGAACATAGCTCGAACACAATCAGTTTTCAGACTTATTGAAAACTGAGACATGCTGAAATTATAACTCACGAAGGCATGTAAACGAGCTCGATGCACTCACTACGGTGCAAGTCATGGCAAGGCAAGCATATATCTAGAAAGAAGACACAATATGCTAGCTACACAAGGCAAGAACAAAGGCATAGCATGCATGGAACACTAACGGTAGCATCGGCAAAATCGCAAACAAGTTGACGATCTGCCCAGATTAACAACGAAGCAAAAGTAGAGCTCGATTAAGTCAACCTAGAGCACTCCAAATATGCAAACAAAGACATGGATGGATAGGGAAAAACATAATTATCAAAACTCCCTTACTGATCATCCTCAAAAGAGGCACGGATCACTAGGAAACAAGCTGGACATATAGCATCATGAACTAAAATATCCCAGACTTAGTGAAAATCCCTAAGTCCCTGAAATCAGCAATCTCAGGTACCTCTCTTCGCAAGCTTGCACAAGACAACACACACATCCTAAAAATGCATGGGTGGCACTTCTGGAAAGAAGACAAAATGCTTAACAATTCATCCCAAAGGGGCACAGGCATATCATGCACGGATTAAACATGGCAAAAATGACAAAAGTGCATGATGAACTAACGGATCTGCAATTTAACTCACGAAGCCTCATTCTAACAGCATTTAGGGCAACAAGATGACCTCAAATGCAAATGATGCAATGGAATGGAATGATGTACATGTCGAGGCGAAGATTTTGATATATCATATGCCCAAATCGGAGCCACGGATGCAAAGTTACGGGCAGTCAAAGTATGCATCATGAACTAGGGTTTGGGGAAAAAGTCAACCGATGCCCAGATCCAGATCTGGATCGGCACGCTTCCCGAGGCGGCGCCGGAGACACTGTAGCAGCCGGAGTCGGAGCTCGCCGGAGACGCGGCCGCCGGTCGGGGAGGAGGCTGCCGGGGCGGCGCCGGCGTGGAGGCGGGCGGCGCGGTGCCGGTGCTCCCGGGCGGCGAGGGGAGCCACAGGCAGCGGCGCGGAGGCGGCGGTGGTCCGCGGCGGCGGCGGTGGCGGGGCGCGGCGGCGCCGGCGGTCGGCCGCGGGGAAGAGGCG
>NC_041389.1:451033950-451043544 GCF_002162155.2 Triticum dicoccoides | reverse complement strand
GCGAAGTGGGCGCGCGCCCACGTGGCGGCGCGGGATTCGCTGCGGCGGCGGGGCGGACAACGTCCGGCGCGGGCGGACACGTCCGGCCCGGCGCGGGGAAGATGGATCTCTTTTTTTTAGGGTTTTGAACGGGGGAAGAGGAGATCCGAATGGAGGCGGTATAAATAGGCATAAGTGGAGCTAGGAGAGTCCAAATGAGGTGCGGTTTTCGCCCACGCGATCATGATCGAACGCTCTAGGACATGGAGCAGAGTTTGGTGGGTTTTGGGCCAAATTTGGGGGGTGTTGGGCTGCAACACACACGAGGCCTTTTCGGTCCCTCGGTTAACCGTTGGAGTATCAAACGAAGTCCAAATGATACGAAACTTGACAGGCGGTCTACCGGTAGTAAACCAAGGCCGCATGACAAGTCTCAGTCCAGTCCGGAAATGTTTGAACCCCACACATGAAAGAAAGCTGGAAATGGCCACCGGAGGAGAACGAAGCGCCGGAATGCAAAACGGACAACGGAGAAAATGCTCAAATGCATGAGATGAACATGTATGCAAATGCAATGCACGAGATGACATGGTAAGAGATGCACGAAAAAAATAAAAACAACACACGGAGACAAAGACCCGAACCCGAGAAATAAATATAACTTAGCGTCGGAGACGGCAAGAGTTGGATACAAATATGGAAAGTTACATCCGGGGTGTTACAACACTCCACCACTACGAAAAGATCTCGTCCCGAGATCTAGGACTGAAAGAACTCCGGGTACTCAGAACGGAGGTGATCCTCGCGTTCCCAGGTAGCTTCACGGTCGGAATGGTGAGACCACTTGATTTTGAGAAATTTGATTGACTTGTTGCGAGTCTTGCGTCCAGTCTCTTCAAGAATAGCAACTGGGTGCTCACGATAGGAGAGATCTTCTTGGAGCTCAATGTCCTCGAAGTTGACGGTGCGGTCAGGAGTCTTGAAGCACTTTCGAAGCTGAGAGACATGGAACACATCATGAACATTTGCAAAGTTTGAAGGAAGCTCAAGTTGATAGGCGAGGTCGCCTCTCTTGCTGACAATCTTGAAAGGTCCCACGTATCTAGGGGCAAGCTTCCCTTTGATACTGAAGCGACGAGTGCCTTTCATAGGAGAGACGCGGAGGTAAACATGATCTCCGATCTCGAAAGCCAAATCACGGTGCTTACTATCATAGTAGCTCTTCTGGCGGGATTGGGCCGCTTTGAGGTTATCACGAATGACTTTACACATTTCTTCTGCTTCTGTGATTAAGTCATTACCCAGCAGCTGACGTTCACCGGTTTCAGACCAGTTGAGAGGGGTACGGCACTTCCTGCCATACAGAATTTCAAAAGGGGCCTTGCCCGAACTTGCTTGAAAGCTGTTGTTGTATGAGAATTCAGCATAAGGAAGACAGTCCTCCCACTTCATGCCGAAGGAGATCACACAAGCCCTGAGCATATCTTCAAGAATCTGATTGACACGCTCGACTTGACCGCTCGTTTGAGGATGGAAAGCTGTGCTGAAGCGGATGTTGGTGCCCATGGCCTTCTGAAAAGAATCCCAAAACTTGGAGGTAAAAATGCTGCCACGGTCTGAAGATATCACTTGAGGAATACCGTGCAGAGAGACAACGCGAGAGGTATAGAGTTCCGCCAGTTGAGCTGCAGTGATCGACTCTTTGATAGGCAGAAAGTGAGCCACTTTGGTGAGCTTGTCGATGACAACAAATATAGCATCATTGCCACGCTTGGACTTTGGAAACCCAGTCACGAAGTCCATTTCAATGTGGTCAAACTTCCATTCTGGTATGGCAAGAGGTTGGAGGAGACCTGCTGGCCTTTGGTGTTCTGCCTTCACTCTTCTACAGACATCACATTCATTCACGAATTGAGCGATCTCGTGCTTCATTCGAGTCCACCAATAAGCTTGCTTGAGATCCTGATACATCTTCGTACTACCAGGGTGGATGGAGAGGAGAGAGTTGTGAGCCTCGTTCATGACCACTTTACGAAGTTCACCTTTGGGCACAACAATACGATCCTCGAAGAAGAGAGTGTCCTTGTCATCAAGGCGGTAGCACTTGTACTTGGACTGACTCTTTGCAATACCAATCTTCACCTTCTTCACCATATCATCAAGAAGCTGGGCTTGGCGAATCTGGTCTCCCAAGGTAGGAAAAACTCGAAGGTTGGCGAGGAAACCTTGAGGAACAATTTGCAGATTAAGTTTGCGGAAAGCTTCACAAAGCTCGGGTTGAGAAGGCTTGAGAATCAGACTGTTGCAATATGCTTTTCTGCTCAAAGCGTCAGCAATCACATTGGCCTTGCCTGGAGTATACTCGATACTCGGATTGTACTCTTGAATCATTTTGACCCATCGAGTCTGCCTGAGGTTGAGATTAGGCTGGGTGAAGATGTACTTGAGACTCTTGTGATCAGTGAAAATGTCCACTTTTCTTCCCAATAGAAGATGTCTCCAAGTCAACAAAGCGTGCACAACTGCCGCCAACTCGAGATCATGAGTGGGGTAGTTCTTCTCATTAGGCTTCAACTGGCGAGATGTATAAGCAACAACTTTCTTCTCTTGCATCAAAACTGCGCCAAGACCTTGGAGAGAGGCATCACAAAAGACCTCGTACGACTTGGTTTCATCAGGCGGAGTCAGAACTGGAGCAGTGATCAATTTCTCTTTCAAAGTGTTGAAAGCAATATCACACTCCGGAGACCAAACGTACTTGACATGCTTCTGAAAAAGATTTGAGAGAGGCTTGGCGATCTTAGAAAAGTTTTCAACGAATCTTCGGCAATAGCTTGCGAGACCGAGGAAACTGCGGAGTTGCTTTACGTTCTGAGGAGGTTCCCAATTCACAATTGCAGACACCTTCTCAGGATTCACGGAAATGCCCTTGGCAGAGATGATATGACCAAGATAAAGAACTTCATCGAGCCAAAATTCACACTTGGAGAACTTGGCATAGAACTGATGTTCCCTGAGCTTGTCAAGAACCAAACGCAAGTGCTTGGCATGATCTTCCTTGTTCTTCGAGAAAACCAGAATGTCGTCGAGATAGACCAAAACAAAGTCATTGGTGTAGGGGCTGAAGATGAAGTTCATCATGCGAGAGAACGACGGAGGAGCGTTGGCGAGGCCAAAAGACATGACGGTGTATTCATATGAACCAAAGCTTGTTCTGAACGCCGTCTTGGGAATATCTTGCTCACGAATATGAATCTGATGATAACCCATACGGAGATCGAGCTTGGAGAATACTTGAGCACCCTTGAGTTGTTCGAACAGCTCATTTATGTTGGGAAGTGGGTATTTGTTCTTGATGGTCTTCTTGTTTACTGGACGGTAATCAACACAAAGTCGACTCGATCCATCCTTCTTCTTCACAAAAAGAACACCACAACCCCACGGAGAAGTACTAGGCCGAATGAGACCCAATCTTTCTTGCTCATCGAGTTGTTTCTTCAACTCCTTCAACTCTTCGGGGCCGAGCTTGTAAGGACGTTTGCACACAGGTTCCGTTCCAGGCTCAAGTTCAATAACGAATTCAACTGGCCGGTGCGGAGGCATTCCTGGGAGCTCTTCTGGAAAGACGTCTTGATACTCACAAACGACAGGAATTTGAGAGATGGCATCCAATTCACCCTTCTCATTGAGAGAAAACAACCGGATGGTATTATCCTGAGCGGCAAAGACAATGACATCCTCAGACGAATGAGTCAGTTGAATCTGCCTGGCTGCACAATCAAGCTGAGCTTTATGCTTAGAAAGCCAATCCATCCCCAGAATAAGATCAATATCAGAGTTGCCAAGAACCATTGGAGAAGCAAGAAACTTGAAATCACCCATCAAGATTGAAATATCCGGCACCTCCATACTGGAAGTCAGTCGCTTAGCTGGAGAGACGACTTGCATAGCTCTAGGTAATGCCTTAGTGCTAAAATTGTTCTCCGATGCAAATGGAAATGACATGAAGGAATGCGATGCACCAGAGTCAAAAAGAACTTTTGCAGGAATATCATTAACAGGAAGGTTACCCATGATCACATCTGACGAGTCCTCTGCCTGGGCTGCATTCATCAAATTGACCTTGGCGTGCTTGGGATTATGCTTGACCACAGCTGTACTTGCCGATCTGACAGGAGGAGGAGGAGGAAGACGCCTCTGGTTGGTACACTTGTTGGCATAGTGACCCTTCTGTTGGCACTTGTTGCACGTGACCTCTGAAAGCGGACGGTGATACGGAGCACTCGATCTTGGAGCTTGAGACGAAGTTTTGTTCTGAAAGCCTGGGTTGGGTGGGTGGGAAGAACCACTGCCACCTTTGCTCTTCTGCTGATACGGCTGATGGAACGGAGGAGGAGGAAGCCAAAACTTCTGCTGCTTGGCCACTTGAGTAGAGGAAGACGGAGTAACATCTCTGGCACGCTTCCTGGAAGCATCACACCTCAACTGAGCAGCCTCTTGCTTCAGTGCCATGTTGTAGAACTCATCGTATCTCAACGGCTCAAAGAGGACAAGAGCGAGCTGAATTTCCTCACGAAGACCACCCCTGAACTGATAGATCATGCTCTTCTCATCAGGAACATCCTGCTTGGCAAAACGGGCGAGCTTCTGGAACAACTTGTTGTAGTCGTAGACAGACAAAGACCCTTGCTTCAGATTGCGGAATTCCTCACGCTTACTCTCAACCACACTTTGAGGGATGTGATGAGCGCGGAAATCTTGACGGAAATCATCCCAAGTGATCAAACGTCCACCTCTGGAATCCTTGTACTGCTGGAACCACTCTGCAGCCTGATCTTTGAGCTGGAAAGAAGCGAACTTGACGAAATCTTCAGGCCTGACGTTGCTGCATTCAAAATGCTTGCCCAGATCCACTAGCCAATCGTCAGCATCGGTAGCCTCAACACAACCGCTGAACGTCTTTGGACCATTAGCAAGGAACTGGTTCAGTGTAGCAAAGTGGTGCTGATTGTTGCCTTGATTCCCTTGACTGCCTTGATTGCGCTCTTGGAGAATTTGCATGATCAACTGTGTGTTTGCATTAGTAGCGGCCATCACAGCTTGCCATGCTTCCGAAGGAGGCGGAGGTGGAGGCGGATCAGGATTCGGAGTCGTGCGCGTTGGAGGAGCCATCCTGAAGAGGTTGACCACCATTAGCACATTGATAGACAACAATATAGAAGCTGAATCCAACGGAATGAAAATTGCAACATATAGTCTTCACATCCGAACAAAATGAACGAATGCATTCCTCTTCAAATGGTCACATATCCATAAATTGAGAAGCCACGTAGAATTAAGGTAGAGAAACAATTCAACAAGGTACAGATCAAGAACGAATAATCGGTAAGAAATCCCAATCTCAAACCAATATCCGTGGAAGAAGAACTAGAGCTACTAGAATTCCCACCTATGAAACTCCCGAACCTTTCCGGTTATGCAATCAGGTGTTGGGGATACAGGGGAAGCATAATATCTCACCCAAACTAGCAAATCCTACATCCAGCTGTATCCATCCTTCAACACATAACCAAGAAAACTTCGGAAACCATCTACCTCAACCTTCGAAAAGCATCCGTTATACAGTTATGGCGATACTCCCGAACTCCCGCCTCAGTACTGGGTGGCGTCGAGGCTATCTCACCAACGAACTGCATAAAAGAGATTTGCGATGTCGCGCACATATCTCAAGTATACCAGAATTGCAACGATAAAATTGTGACGACAACACCTCGGAGCTCAAATCCCCGGGACACTGCCACAACCCCTAAAGACAGGAGGCACCAAGAACAATGTTCTCGTCACAAAACCATCGGAACAAAACCAAGATACTCGCGTGATCCTAAAAAATTTTTTTTAGTGAAATTTGAGAAGAGAAGAGTCAAAACTCTACGCCAGGATGCCTTACCAGAGCGATGAGGAGGCTGGGAAGTAAAAAGAATTCCTAAGCTCTCCGATATATAATTCCTAAGGACTCAAAACATTTTTCTAGACACAACTCGGCTGCTAAAAACGATCAAGCAATGGGGGCTCCTAAGGTCGGGGAAGGCTCTGATACCAACTTGTAACGCCCTCGATGCGGCTATAGCTCCCACGTGTCGTGGCACGACTTAGAGACATAACCGCATTGAAAGCAATGTCGCAAGTCAGGCAATCATTACAACATCCCATGTAATACATAATAAAAGGGGGAGATAACATAGTTGGATTACACTCGCCACGTCACATCAGAGTACATAAATAACATCCATCAAACAAACACTCATGGCCCGACTACGGCGCCAAAATAGAAAAGAACCCAACATGCGACAAGGCCCTGAATCGATCCCCAACTAGGCACCACTACTGATCATCGGGAAAGGAAACATAATAACGCTGAGAGTCCTCGTCGAACTCCCACTTGAGCTCGTACTCGTCACCTGGAGCGAAATCACCTGGACCTGCATCTGGAGTTATAGTATCTGTGAGCCACAGGGACTCAGCAATCTCGCACCCTCGCGATCAAAACTATTTAAGCTCATAGGAATGGATAAGGCAAATACATGTGGAGCTGCAGCAAGCGACTAGCATATGTGGTGGCTAACTTATACGCAAAAGAGAGCGAGAAGAGAAGGCGAAGCACGAGCGAGAAGCTAAAGGAACATCCTGCGCAAGCATAACTCCAACACCGTGTCCACTTCCCAGACTCCGCCGAGAAGGGGCCATCACGGTAACACACACGGTTGATTCATTTTAATTAAGTTTAGTTCAAGTAATCTACAACCGGACATTACCAAATTCCCATCTGCCCATAACCGCGGGCACGGCTTTCGAAAGTTCAATCCCTGCAGGGGAGTCCCAACTTAGCCCATGACAAGCTCTTACGGTCAACGAAGGAATAGACCTCCACCCGAGACACACCGATCAGACTCGGTAACCCGGTACAACAAGACAATTCGACAGGTTAAAACAAGTCCAGCAACACCGCCCAAATGTGCCGACAAATCCCGATAGGAGCTGCACATATCTCTTTCTCAGGGCACACTCAGATGAGACTAGCTACGAGTAAAACCAACCCTCAAGTTTCCCCGAGGTGGCCCCGCAGGCAGCTCAGTTCGGACCAACACTCAGAGGGAGCACTGGCCCAAGGGGGGCTAAAATACGATGACCCTTGAGTCTGCAGAACCCAAGGGAAAGAAAAGGCTAGGCGGCAAAGGGTAAAACCAAGGTTGGGCATTGCTGGAGAAGCTTTAATCGAGGCGAAAAATCAAGGGGTTCCCATTATAACCCAACCGCGTAAGGAACGCAAATCCGGGAACATAACACCGATATGACGGAAACTAGGGCGGCAAGAGTGGAACAAAACACTAGGCGAGAGGCCGAGCCTTCCACCCTTTACCAAGTATTTAGATGTATTAAGATAACATAGCAATATAGTGATATCCCAACAAGCAAAATAAATGTCCCAACAAGGAACGGCTCCAATCTTCACCTGCAGCTAACAACGCTATAAGAAGGGCTGAGCAAAGCGGTAACATAGCCAATCAACGGTTTGCTAGGACAATGGTGGATTAGAGGTTCAATCATGCAATTGGGAGGCTGACAAGCAAAAGGTAGGCATCATAGCATTGGCATAGCAAGAGCGAGCAAACTAGCATAGCAAAGATAGTAGTGATTTCGAGGGTATGATCATCTTGCCTGCACGGTTGTCAGAGTTGACTGGATCCTCACAAGCAAACTCAACGGGCTCCTCGATAGCGAACTCGTCTCCCGGCTCTACCCAACAAGACAAACAAGCAACAACGATACAATCAACCACGGGCAAGACCAAGCAATATGATGAAATGACGATATGCTATGCGGGATGCGATGCGGGATGCAAAATGCAAGATATGACAGGAAATGCATGAACCTGGCATCAACTTGGAAAACCAAGTGTGCCACTGGATAGAGGGGAAGAAATCACCTGAAAACGATATAAAGATCATTGGAATCGGAGCTACGGTCTGGAAATGGCAAGCGTTTTAAGATATGACACCGGTCTGCGATTTACAGCAAGTAGGCATCTAAATGCAATGAAATGAACATGCTACAGCCACCAAACATGAAAACAAAATACATGGCAGTGATGTACACAAGATGGTTAACAAAACACTAGCACTGAGCCATAGGCAATTTCATCCATTAGGAGGTTCAAACAAGCATGGTAAAAATGAATATGCAAAACAGATTCCAGACTTAGTGAAATTAACACTAGCCTGAAATTTCAGATCACGATGCTCCCTTTGGAGCAGCAAAACAACCTGATAAATGACCTGAACATGACAAGTAAGACCATGGCATGGAGATACTCAGCAAGCGTAACAAAACACCCAAAATGACCTGGGGCCAAAAGGGTTCACAAGATACTCTACCGAGCTCACGAACATAGCTCGAACACAATCAGTTTTCAGACTTAGTGAAAACTGAGACATGCTGAAATTATAACTCACGAAGGCATGTAAACGAGCTCGATGCACTCACTATGGTGCAAGTCATGGCAAGGCAAGCATATATCTAGAAAGAAGACACAATATGCTAGCTACACAAGGCAAGAACAAAGGCATAGCATGCATGGAACACTAACGGTAGCATCGGCAAAATCGCAAACAAGTTGGCGATCTGCCCAGATTAACAACGAAGAAAAAGTTGAGCTCGATTATGTCAACCTAGAGCACTCCAAATATGCAAACAAAGACATGGATGGATAGAGCAAAACATAAATATCAAAACTCCCTTACTGATCATCCTCAAAAGAGGCACAGATCACTAGGAAACAAGCTGGACATATAGCATCATGAACTAAAATATCCCCGACTTAGTGAAAATCCCTAAGTCCCTGAAATCAGCAATCTCAGGTACCTCTCTTCGCAAGCTTGCACAAGACAACACACACATCCTAAAAATGCATGGGTGGCACTTCTGTAAAGAAAACAAAATGCTTAACAATTCATCCCAAAGGGGCACAGGCATATCATGCACGGATTAAACATGGCAAAAATGACAAAAGTGCATGATGAACTAACGGATCTGCAATTTAACTCACGAAGCCTCCTTCTAACAGCATTTAGGGCAACAAGATGACCTCAAATGCAAATGATGCAATGGAATGAAATGATGTACATATCGAGGCGAAGATTTTGATATACCATATGCCCAAATCGGAGCTACGGATGCAAAGTTACGGGCAGTCAAAGAATGCATCATGAACTAGGGTTTGGGGAAAAAGTCAACCGATGCCCAGATCCAGATCTGGATCGGCACGCTTCCCGAGGCGGCGCCGGAGACACTGTAGCAGCCGGAGTCGGAGCTCGCCGGAGACGCGGCCGCCGGTCGGGGAGGAGGCTGCCGGGGCGGCGCCGGCGTGGAGGCGGGCGGCGCGGCGCCGGTGCTCCCGGGCGGCGAGGGGAGCCGCGGGCGGCGGTGGTCCGCGGCGGCGGTGGTGGCGGGGCGCGGCGGCGGCGGCGGTCGGCCGCGGGGAAGAGGCGGCGAGGCGACGCGAGGGCGGCGGCGGGGCGACGCGGGCCTCGGGGGCCGGCTGCGGGCCTCTCGGGCCTG
>NC_041389.1:451026029-451033226 GCF_002162155.2 Triticum dicoccoides | reverse complement strand
GCTGCGGGCCTCCCGGGCCTGGCGGCGGCGAAGTGGGCGCGCGCCCACGTGGCGGCGCGGGATTCGCTGCGGCGGCGGGGCGGACAACGTCCGGCGCGGGCAGACACGTCCGGCCCGGCGCGGGGAAGATGGATCTCTTTTTTTTTAGGGTTTTGAACGGGGGAAGAGGAGATCCGAATGAAGGGGGTATAAATAGGCATAAGTGGAGCTAGGAGAGTCCAAATGAGGTGCGGTTTTCGCCCACGCGATCGTGATCGAACGCTCTAGGACATGGAGCAGAGTTTGGTGGGTTTTGGGCCAAATTTGGGGGGTGTTGGGCTGCAACACACATGAGGCCTTTTCGGTCCCTCGGTTAACCGTTGGAGTATCAAACGAAGTCCAAATGATACGAAACTTGACAGGCGGTCTACCGGTAGTAAACCAAGGCCGCATGACAAGTCTCAGTCCAGTCCGGAAATGTTTGAACCCCACACATGAAAGAAAGCTGGAAATGGCCACCGGAGGAGAACGAAGCGCCGGAATGCAAAACGGACAACGGAGAAAATGCTCAAATGCATGAGATGAACATGTATGCAAATGCAATGCACGAGATGACATGGTAAGAGATGCACGAAAAAAATAAAAACAACACACAGAGACAAAGACCCAAACCCGAGAAATAAATATAACTTAGCGTCGGAGACGGCAAGAGTTGGATACAAATATAGAAAGTTACATCCGGGGTGTTACACCCTGTTTGGTTAAAAACTCCCTAGTCCCTACCTGCTTGGTTCCAGGGACTAAACATGGACTAGAGGTTATTAAATGACATGATAAAAGACCATGTTACCCCTAGTAATGAACTAATAGAAACAAGGTGCGATGCGTGGCAGGGGCAACTGTTGGAAAAAGTCCCAAAAAGACTCCCTCGGGGTCTTCTTTCTTTAGTCCCAAATGCCCACTTTTAGTCCCGAAAAGTCCCTCCTGTTTGGTTTAGATGTGACTGACACGGAGTTTTTTTAGTCCCTACACCAAAATGTCCCTGTAAACAAACACCCTCTAATAATGCCGCTGGAAAATTGATGCAATGCCACAGTTAAAAGCAAATTACATGTTTAACGAATTTTATTATTAATATAATCTCTATGTTAATATTAATCAATGCCACCGTTTGAGAAATGCTACTATCTTGCTTTCTTTCCCATTTAGATAAGGTAGATGCTTCTTTTTGTTGGCTTCTGTGTCATCCACCATTATTGACCACTAATTCTTTCCTTTGCACCTCTGTGTAAATAGGGTTATCTACTTCACCTTGTTGCCATTGTGACCTTTTGTTGCACTGCACAAAACACTTTTGCTTTAAGAGTGTTTTTTGCAGTTCAACCAAAATGTCACACCGACAATGTTGCTTGATTGCTTGATCTTAGTGGAACTGCACAAGAGGAGATCTTACTTCCTATCCGTTAAGGCAAATTTGGTTCAGATCTTCTTCTTGTGAGTTGTTTGAATTCCGCATCATGAGAGGTCAGTACTAGCCTTCTTTCACATGATTCTGCAGTGTGCTTCCATATGTTGTGCTACTTGTACGATAATGTTGCTTGATTTTAGTGAACTGCACAAATGGAGACAAGACTTCCAATCTGTATGTACACCGTAATATCCCATTGAGGTAAGATAAGGATATTTCACAACTGCTAGCCTGTATTTTGCCACTTTCATCAGAAAATTAAGTTTAGCACTATACTTGTGCTCCCTAATTGACATGCCAAATCTTACATTAAAGGCGAAGATTGTCTGTTATTGAACCAAGTGATGAAGGGGAAGAACAAGCGGAATAAAAACAAAAATCAACTCCAGGTGTTGTAATGAAGCACTAGAACTGTGACGACACAAGTAATGATATAGTTTTGCATCTTAATTTATTGCTATGGCTGGAACGAGTAATTGTTTTGCCACTGATTTGATGCCATACGTAATTATCTCTACTTGTGCAAACAGGGATCTTCTTTGGAGATACCATATATTTTAGTGGAACTACACAATAAGATGTTGGAAACATTAAACTAATCGAGGAGTATATAGTAAGCATGGCCACCCCCGTAGATAGCAACAGATGGTTCCGGAGAAGTGCTTCATCTGTATGCTCTACACAATCAGCCTCCTGACAAATGTTGGTACTCACCCACTGGTTTCATCCATATGATTGAGCTTTGTCATCTCTATTGGTGTTGTGCTACTGTTTAGATACTGTCATGAAAAAGTGGTATTGTCCTTGAGAAGTGCTTCATCTGTGCTGTTTTAAATATTTCCTTTCCTTTTTTTCGAGTAAACAAGGATCATCTTCCTCTGAAGAAGAATATGGAGTACGTGAAGTGACTAGTTCCGATTATGCCAGGATGAAGAAGCCCTGTCTATCTTCTCATCAGAAGGAGCAGTTGCAGGATGGTTACATTACTCCCCACAAGACCAAACTAACTTCAGCTCAGAAGGACTGACAAATCTCCATTTTTTTGCTGTGATGCGCGAGTACAATGTTGTTCTAGGATTCTTTCTGGTGAGTTCCATTTTTCTAAAAGTGTGCTCTACATGGAACATGTATGTGCCTGTTGAAACTGTCAATTCATAGTACACTTGGCTTTATACTAATCACTTTTTTGTATTTGTGCAAATAGGGGTGCTCAGCTTGATTTCAACGGGAACTGCACAAAATGTTCATGAATACATCGAATCATTCATTTCCACCACAAGAAAGGAGGTGCCCATAAGTTCAAGGCGTTGCAACATATAAGGGCGAAATCATACAAGCTACGCGCGAATTTGGTTGATTTTGGTGGAACTGCACAAAAAGAACAACTGGTTTATTTAGCACGAGGTGCCATGTCAATGTCCGAACTGATGGCAAACCCTGCCCATTCCACAATCGTAGGCATTTGATATTTTTGGAATGGGACAACCTTGTCAAATTTTGCTCATTGATTTTAGCAAGATATGCGTTTGATATTTTCGAATGGGACGCCCTTTGCTGTCAGCAGCGGCGATCAATTTTTTTCTTTATTCTTTAGTTGTGAAGTAAATATTGCCTCTGACATGTGAGTCGCTGAGATGCATAGTCATCGATTGTTTTGAATGTTCTCTATGAATTGCCAGGCCTGTGTGTTTGATTGCAATGTACAGAAACGCTAAAAAGCTGCTCAAACTCTTTGTACTCCTTATGTTCCTTTTTACTTCACACATTGTGAAAGTGCATACTTTTTTGCATAAGATTGGTCAAAGTAGAGATACTTTGACTGCAGACAAAACTTGTATGCAGACTAGAAAGGACCGGAGGGAGTACATGTGAAACTGCTGCAAACATGGTGATCACCCTGGGAATAATGCTAGTACATATTGTTTTGCATGTTCATCCAATGCCAATGATACAGGAATTCGAACTAATCGAAATAAATTCATTCATACACGGTTGGATTTCATATAAACATGTCGGATTTCATTACATTTCATACATTCTTCAACTAAAAAGGGGTGTTTGTGGCCGCATGCATCTCCCAGATGCAGAGGCCGGGGGTCATCCTCCTTTTCTAAAAAAAACTAAAAAGGGGTGCGCTGGAGGTATAATTAATTAACCGAAGCTACCCACCTGTGTCCCGGTGAGCCAAACAAAAGCTTCAGTGACTTAACTACAGGTGCACTTGCGTAACTGACATGTGGCCTGTTGGGCCCATGTGTGAGTCAGCCAACTGCACCAGCAGTTAAGTAGAAGCAGTGTTCTTCTCCAGCGCAGCTCTCCGACTCCACATCGCCGCCAAGAAGCTAACCGGCCGTCAATGGTCAACCCGCCTAGCTTGGCTTCAACCGGAGGGTAGCAGCAGTGGCCTTACTTGGACCCGAGCGGCGGTGACCTACCGTGTTCTACTCTTCCCCGTTTTCTGTGTGGCGCGGCCTTGTTGGCAGCGGGGTGGGGCCTCGGTGGAGCCGACGATGTCCTCTGTCTCGTTGCCGGCAGGCGGCACCTCAGCGGAGCGGTGGAAATCCTCCCCCACGTTGCCGGCAGGGTGGGGCCTCGGCTGAGCCTGCGATGTCCTCTGCCTCGTTGTTGGCGGGGCGGGGCCTCGGCGGAGCCGGCGGTGTCCTCTGCCTCGTTGTTGGTGCCGCGGGGCCTCCGCGGAGCCATCGGTGTCTTCTGCCTCGTTGTTGGCGCCGCGGGGCCTCGGCGGAGTAGGGCGTCATCGACGCCAGCGAAGCGGGGACTCGTCGGAGTCAGCATTGTCCTCTGCCTCGTCCTCGGTCTCACCAAACAGCACCTCGCCCGCTTCATCGCCCTCTTTGCTAGCCTCTTTGTAGCCGGTCGCAGCCTCCGCCACCCGCGTGCGGTACCGCCAACGCTCGAGGCGGCCTATGCGGGCGGAGCGTTACGAGTCGAGCAGCGCCTCCTGCTCCACCCGCTCCGCGGCGATCTGCTCCTCCACCTGCACGTGGTCCTGGAGGAGATGATGGTTGTAGGCGGCGTCGGCCTGCGCCTCCCAGAACTGCTCCTCACGCATCTGCCTCACCCCTGTCCATATATTGGGCATGGGCCTCGCTAATGGTCATGGTGCAATGCACCGGTGAGGATGGCGCGGAGGAGGGGGTTGGCGCCGGATCATCGACTACCATGTTTTCCATTGGGACGTCGTCGTCCTCCGGCTGCCTGCCGGCCAGCCGGTCGGCAGCAATGGCTACCATCTCCTTGTGGTCCGTCGTCCGCCCGTCCCGAAGAGCGCTGGAGCGCAAGGAAGCCATGGTGGGCAGTAGTGGTGTGGACAGGAGAAAGGGAAAGGATGCGGATGACTACGGCTATGGCCGGCGCAGCAGTTTATATAGCAATGGTGGGCGGGCGGAGGGACGGACGTGTGGCGCCAGAGTAGCCGCCTCGGCAATCGTGTATCATTAATGTGTGCGGCAGATGGACGGACGGACGACACTTGTGTCGTTTGAAGGTGGAGCAATCTCCTGCACCGGGAAGCGGTGCGGCCGACGCTGACTGTTTTGGGCGGAAAGCGCGCGCGGGCGAGGAGATGACTTTACTTAGATAGGATGACAATGGGGATGCACCAGGTCCATAGCCTCATGTACGCAAGTGCCTCCTTATTATATATATATAACTATAATTTATTTTGCTTCCTCCTGGTTTCCTGACATCACGGTCCCACACCATTGTCAACCTATGTACCCCCTCCTTTCCGGTTTATAGGCCTTATCTCAAAATTTTAGTCTTTCCATTTTATAAGGCTCAATTTGGTTGTTTTCCATCACATGTTCAGATTCCAAGGTGCATTAAATCATTGCATGCAAGTATTAAGATAAAATTGACCAATGCATGTACTTTATGCATGCATGCATTGCAATTAATGCATTGATAAACATAATTTTTTGAGGATAACAAGAGCATTAATTAGGTGCTTTTGCAAAACTACAAAAAGTATTCCACCACTCGCCATCTACCTTGATTGGTGAGGTTTTTGAATTGAGCATTATAAACTGGAAAGGAGGGAGTAGTCAATGAATGAGAGAATTGCACAAGAAGCGGCCGACAGCTGGGACCAAGCAACTCGAGCAGTATTTGTGTTTTTGAGGTGTGAGCACTGCAGAGTTTTTTGATGTTTACCCCAGATATTACTTTTTCTCCTCTGAACAACAACGAAAACATCGCTGCAGGTATTTACTGGGCGGGCTGTGGCCCGTCTAGCCCATGCCAGATATCCAGCCCAGATATTAATTTTTTTTCAAGCTGAAAATGGCTAGCCCAGCTATACTTTTTTTAGGAATACCCAGGCAAGGTCAAGTTGTTATTCTCCGCCCCACTAGGCTGCAAATCTTTCCTAGGAGGGATGCATTAGGCTTAACAAGAAAATGGGCTTTAAGAAATAATAAATGGGATGTAATTATAAAAACTGGGTAGTAACTATAAAAAATGCACCAAACAGTGATTACTTTATAAAATATTATTTTTGGAATATTGAAAATTTTAATTTCATTAATTGTTGCGAGCGCAATGTTTCGTTGGATTTTTACGTAATATAAATTTATATTGAAATTGTATTTAATCTGACTAGACATTTCGGGATAAAAATATTCGGATCCCATCAAAATGTGGGAAATTTTATTGAATTATTTTTTGAACGGTTGGTTAAAATGGGCTGTACTTTTAACAAACTGTAAATAGGCTGTAGTAAATTCCATTAGAATTCAAAAATGGGCTACACATTCTTACAAATCTCAAATGGGCTATACGTTCTCTGCCACACACTTCTGGCCTTACTAAGTTGACGCGTCCCCTAAAAAAACAGAGTTGACGCATATGCAAGGCTTTGTCAACTTATAGTCAACACACGGTTCTAGCAGCAGTGGCCGTTGGATGTCCATCCAATGGATGCCGTGCTTCTTCTTCAATCTCGGATATTCTAGCTTCACCCGCCCAAAAAATGATTCCTCCCCCTGACATCTGGGGCGCACCGTTTCGGAAGCTGACCTGTGGGCCTACTAAGTTGACGTACCAAGGGCTTTGTCAACTTAGTCAATATAAACGATTCTACCTACAGTGACCGTACGATGTCCATAGAACGGCCATCGTGCTTCTTCAACCTCTGGTCTTCTTGCTCCAGCCGCCCAAAGCAGCATCGGTCGTGTCGCCTGCTCCTACCTCCCGTGGCCGGTTGTGCTGCAGCAGAGGCCTCACCGCCCCCTACTACTCCCGGCCAGGCCATCCCTCCACTCACCCACACCCCCTGTTATTCTGCGGCGACGGCAGCGCAGCCGAACCAGTGAACCCTCGTACTCCTCTCCGCGTGTGCATCCACTGCCGCGTCTTCCCCGGCTCCGCGTAATCCCCTTCCTAGGCCTCGCCGTCGTCCACCGCCGTGGTGCTCTCGGCGCGGCATGGTCAACGTGGTCAAGGAACGACTTCCATCGGACGTGGACTGTACGTGGAGAGGCTGACAGCTGGGTCCACGGCAGCCGCAAGGAAGTGCCTCCTTATTACGCGCAAAATAATTATTCCTCCACCTGACAGCGGGGACCCACCACACGGGCCACCGTATTTCGTGAAAAAAATGATTCGCCCCCTGACTGCTGGGACCCACGAGCTACATCTTCGCATGCAAGGAAGTGCGTCCGAAAAAAAATTCGCCCCCTAACTGCTGGGACCCACCAGCTACATCTTCGCACGCAAGGAAGTGCGTC
>NC_041389.1:450944941-451025738 GCF_002162155.2 Triticum dicoccoides | reverse complement strand
AAAAAATATTCGCCCCCCTGACTGCTGGGACCCAGCAGCTACACCTTCGCACGCAAGGAAGTGCGTCCGGGCAAAAAAAATGATTCGCCCCCCTGACTGCTGGGACCCAACAGCTACACCCTAGCATGCAAGGAAGTGCGTCCGGAAAAAAAAAACGATTCGCCTCCTTGACTGCTGGGACCCACCAGCTACATCTTCGCAGGCAAGGAAGTGCTTGAGAGTCGGGACCCACATGGTCGAAGCGTATGTAGCGTTGTCATCCTGGTCGCGAACGTGTATGTACATACTGGTCGATGTAGAGGCGCGCACGTGTCGTAGTAGAGGCGCGCACGTGTCATAGTAGAGGCGCACACGTAGCATGTACATGTACGTACATCGGTCAGGGTGCAAGAAAGAAAATACGGCCATGTATGTGTACATACGGGCGGGGTCTCGAACGCCTAGTCGCGCATACGTACGGCGAGGGCTCGTGTTCATGGGGAGGCAACGGAATGCGTCGTGTTCATGGGGAGGCAACGGAATGCGTAGTGTTCATCGGGAGGCAATGGAACGCGTGGGAGCCAACCGGCTTGGACGGAACACGCGATGGAAACGAGGCCTGGCGTACCGCAGAACGGAGGAAACGGACCTACTACGTTCGAAACAGGGTCTTGTTGATCGGGAGGGGTGTGACGTACCGCAAAACGGAGGAAACGGACCTCCTACGGTCGAAACGGGGGTCCTGTTGATCGGGAGGGGTGTGGTGTACCGCAAAACGGAGGAAACAGACCTCTTACGGTCGAAACGGGTGTCATGTTCATCGGGAGGGGTGTGGCATACCGCAAAACGGAGGAAACAGACCTCCTATGGTTGAAATGGGGGTCCTGTTCATCGGAAGGAGTGTGGCATACCGCAAAATGGGGCTCCACGGAATACTGTTCATCTCCACCGTCGACCTCCTCTAGCCTCCACGGGCTACCGTCGACCTCCTCCAGTCTCCATGGGCTCCTGTTCATCCAGCCTCCACCGTGCGCTACTCCACTGGTACTGTTCAACCACCCCTCAACCGTCTACTGTTCATCCAGCCCTCCACCATCTACTGTTCATCCAGCCCTCCACACCACGGGGTCCTGTTCAACCACCCCTCCACCGTCTACTGTTCATCCAGCCCTCCACACCACGGGTTCCTATTCATCCAAAGGCAACGCCACCGCTCACTGTTCATCCACCCCCCGCAACACTCACTGTTCATCCAATCGATCGGCTTCAGTTAGCAGCAGTAGCGAAGGAATCGCTCCATCGGGTTCAGTTAACAGCCATCGATCGATCGCTCGGGTTCAGTAACGCGTAGCCTGCAGTGCAATCGCTCGGGTTCCGTTAGAGCCCAACGCCTCGCTCGGGTTCAGTTAGAGCCAACGCCTCGCACGTGTACGAGAGAAACGCGCATCGCTCGGCCCCCGACCTCCCACCGTAACCGGCAACTCCCCGAAATTTTCCTCCCCCTCGCTTCTACCATGGTTTTTCCGTCATGGACGGCCCAAAGAATGTCATGTAGCTGCGTCTCCGTCCTGCCCAGGACGAAAAGCCCATTTTCTGTCATGATTTTTTGTCATAGAAGTAGGAGCCCACCACATCTATGATGATACCGGGTTTTGTCACAATTATCGTCATAGAAGTGTCATATGTATGACGGAAAAAAATTCGTTCGGCCCAAAATGTCACGGATGTGTCTTTTTTTGTAGTGCTTGCGTCCCCGGATGGGGGGCCTTCACCTATCGCATAGGAAGGCGCGCCCGGTGCCCCTCTCAGGCTGGGCTCGGGGGCTTTCCTCTGGAAGGCCTCAGACCTAGCCAGCGTCACGAGGGAGGTGCCGGGCACCATGCGGAGGCGTGCTTCAGCACACGCTTCCCAGGAGAAGGCGTCGGGCGGAAGGCGGCAGGCGTTCAGGAGTTCATCAGCGAGGCAATTGAGGAGATTCAAGAGGCGAGGGTTCTACAAGGTGATCGCCGCCTACCGCGAGGCGCGGCTCATTGCCCTAGAGAGGGTAAGGAGTTCCGCGTCTGCATTGACATCCCAGGGCTCAACCGGACCGCATCTCATCAGCTCTTCTAGCCGTCTCGTGTCGGCCGATGCGAGGGTCTGCCTCACAGCTACGTTTGCATGCCCTTCGGCCTGCCGAGCGCGGATGTGGCGTTCCAGCGCTACATGCGGGGCGCCCTGGCGTCTTGCGAGGACAGGCACCAGGCGACCCTGGCAGAGATGGAGGCGCATCTTCTGGAGCCTCTTGGGCCCCTGGGCCTCCCGAGGCTCGGGGCCAAGGCGGCTCGTGAGGAACAACTCCAGCAGCGCGCGTCTTCTACTACCCCGACATCTCTTAAGCAACGGTACTAGGTGACATCTCTCTAAGTTCGTTCAGTTGGGGGCGCCCCTCGGGCTACATCATCCCCTAGCTGTGCGGGTCCGTCCCCGTGGCGTGTATTATTTTGCATTCACCAGAATTATCAAACCATCTTTCATGAGCTTATCATCACTTCGTGGCCTCGAGCCTTAACCGCCTCGCGGTCTCCCTACATTTGCTGGCTTGTCCCTCGCTCGCCTTGCTGCATGGCTACTCACGTCGGCACGGCGCTTGTGCTTGGGTCTGCCCCTGCAACGCTGACAAACCCAAGGACCAAGCTCTGGCTCGCAACCCGCCTCGCGCACACCACCTCACCAGGTCCTCGGTGCCTTCGTCTTTCGCCAAGGGCCCTGGGGCGGACAGTCCGCTCCGTAGGGGTTCGCGACCTCTCTTGTCGTCTAATAGGCAGGTTTGCCTGATGATGGTTCACGGGCCGGTTCGGGCGACCGCCACTTTGCCTCACGAATCGCTTGCACATTAAGGGGGGGGGTCCCGAGCATCGTGCCTCAGGATCTCCAATTGGCTCTCCAGCCCTCATCCCCTGGCCTTGACCATGGCATCACGACCTGGAATACCAGTGGTGGCTGAGCTTGCTTGAGGGCCGGGACCCGAGGACGTAGAGCACCTAGGCGAGCGAGGCGAGAGGATGGTCAACGTGAGCCACGCCTAATGACACCACCACGAATCCAAGAGCGGGCACCCCCCAGTGGATCGCTACAGGACTACTGAAAGATAAGTCGCATGCACTAGGATACCAGTCTCGCATCCCGCTCGCCCCAATCCCGCAGTCCCATTCCGGCGGCTTCACTCCCCTTTTTCATTCTTTGGGAGGCTGCTTGCACACCAAGGGGGACCTCGTGAGCATCGCGCCTCATGAGCTCTCACCGGACCTCGGGCCGCTCACCTCCTAGCCTTGACCACGGCATCGCGACCTGGCATACTAGCGACGGCTGAAGCCTGCCTGGAGACTGGGTCACGTCGGCATAGAGCGTCACATTGTCTAAGGGAAAGAAAAGGGGGAATCGTGCTGAACTGGGATACGCGACTTCATCAAAGAATCAAGAAAGCAACGCTGGTATTAAACACACTTCGGTCCTTACATACCACACGGGGGCTAGTTCTTATTCCGCGCAGGGAAGCAAAAGAAGGAAGGCTACAATCGGGCCATCGAGCTTCACCGACAACGCCGAGCGACAGCCGCCGCCATGCTCCAACCATGGCAGGAGCTTGGCGGCACATAGCTATCATCGCTAGACTCCGGGGACTCGCTGGGCTCAGGAGAGTTGCTGGATTCCCAGGAGTCGTCGCTGCTGCTGGAAGAGGCGCCGAAGGGGACGGAAGTAGGTCCAGTGCCCACGGCTGCACCCTGCAGGTTGCTTCCTCCAGGGAAGCACTCCAGCCGTCGGCCCTCCTCATCGAAGACCTTGAAGAATAAGGTGGATGCGCCATCATATTCAAAGTGGATCGCGAGGGTTCCCTCGGCGCGGCAGGCGCGGCAGGCTCGGGCGACCTCACCCCATCTGCGGGTCATGAAGACATCTCCAGGGGGCACCACCTCGACCTCAGCTTCGGTGGCCAGGCTGCAGCATCCGGGGTGCTACAACCATAGCTCAAGCGGCCCCCTCGGGGGCTTCTCGTCGGCAAAAAACCTCAGGAGCCGGATCCATGAGTTGGGCGGCATCGCTGCCCACACCACGAACTCGCGTGAGCTGCCCTCAGTGTGAGTCCATGGCACGGTCGGCAAGGCAATGGCAGCCCGTCCTTCATCGTTGGGGATTGCATGATGGCACACGTCCTCATCCTGGGCGCGGGCGTACAAGAGAAGGGGGAAGCCGGGCGGAGGCCTCGATTGCCAAGGCCTAGTCACCTCTCATCCCACGCTGACGTCATGAGGAGGGCGGAGCCGCTTCTTCGGTCGGAGAGGATCAGGCCCCTCCCTAGGGGCCTTACCCTTTTCGGCCGCCGAGAACCTCCTAATCGACGCCACGGGAGCAAGACGGAGAAGGAGAAGAAATGGGCAGCGAGAAGACGAATGAGAAGATGAGTGAGGGGGCTCTGCCCCTCCCCTCATTTATAGTTGAGGAAGACCAACCGCCGGCCTCCGCGACCTCACGCCATGATAATCTTTTGCATGCCGCATCATCCCGTCAAGTCAAATAGTTGCCGAGGCGACATGGGAAAGCAGAGACGCCCACGTCCCATCAATTGCCACGCGTCATCAAGGCCGCAGGCGGTTAGGGCCCGCGGTGCTCCGCACTTGCCCTTTGGCTTCGCTTGGAAGCCAAGTCCGAGCGCGCCTTGGGCCCGGGTGCTACTGTCGGTGTTCTGGATATGGGGGTATCCAGACTTGCCTGCCTGCGGCCCACCGCGTGGCTCCATCGACAGTCTGGTACGGCCCGGCTTCAGAATCAACGACTCAAGACCCTCACGAGGGGCCAAGCCTCGCGAGGCAGACAACACCAAGACCCCCGAGGGGATCGGCCTCCTTAGGCTGGCTCCCGAGGGGTGGAGAGTTCTATGCAAGGTGCACCTCACGAGGCTCAGCTGACGTGAGCCATGACAACCAAGGCCAAGCGGGCGCCAGGCGGGCGCAGAGCGCCAGTTTCCTCTTCGGTGCAAGGGGGGCCAAGCTGCAGGTGCGGAGTCCAGAGGAATCAGTCAAAGGTTTCCATTCTGGTGCAACAAGACTAAGACCGCTAGGAAGGCAGGACGGAGGTCATCACTGAGCCCACCGCAGTGTCACGACCAGAGGCTTTTCGTAGGCGAAGACCGCTTTAGTCAGGATAGGATGTACTACTTGACTCTTTTCAAATCTGTCCGTTGTGGGATCCCTTCCCATCAACATTTGGGAAGAGGACCAAGGCCACTATAAATAGGACTTAGCCACCACCATAGAGGGCGATCGAAGGCCGATCGGATCCATTCTCACCCGACACCTCACCAGCTCAAGAACACCTCACCTCCCGAGGCCAGTTCATCCACTGTACTAGTTCATCCCCAGCCCTTCGAGGCAATCCACCAAAAATACTGGAGTAGGGTATTATACCGCAAGGTGGCCCGAACCCGGATAAACTGTTGTGTCTCTTTGTCTCTTTGAGCCCGACGCGCTAGGCTTAGGAGGATTGCGAGTAGGCAGGCTGGGTAGGTTGAGATCTCCGCACGCACGCCAGAGTTCGAACCTTTCAAGGGTTTGCGGAACCCGTAATCCGACAGTGTCATTGGGTTCAGATGAACCCAATGAAACCTGCTTGGTACGTACATGTATGTACTACTTATCAGGCCTACACCCATTAAAAATTTGAGTCTGACCCCATCAGCTGCCAACTCACATGCATAGAACAATAAAAAAGGTCCTAAAAGCCCATGAACAAATTAGTACCTCTCGTGCCCATTGTCGCCAGTTCGTTAATAGCCTATACACGGACGGCATCTGAACGCCTCTTCCTCGCTTCCCCAACTCACCTTTCTCTCTCTCGTCTCACCTGTCGGTCGTCGCTTCGATCTCGCCTCCCCGGACATCGACGGCAAGTGGCCAAACAAAGAATTACAGATCAACAACGACAAGTGCTGAACTACAGTTTAATTTGCAGTAAGATTACCTTCACTCCTCCAGTCCTCCGCATCTCTTCCCTCTCGTGCATGCTCTACCTAGTACGGGAAACATTTTGCCCTAATTTTCTATTCCCTCAGGCCTAACGGTGGACTGAAAGTGGACTGCAATTTAATTGCGCCAGCCGGGTCTTGAACTCAAGACCTCTTGGCTCTAATACCATTTAGAAGTGCATGCTCTAGCCAATGCAGCCAAAAGACCGATATGATGGACGAGACTAGGCAGCACATTATACGTCAACAAAAAGAAGCCGATCACCAAATCCAGATAATGCAGACATATCGAGGTCAACCCATTATACTAAGCAAAGTGCATCAAATGACGCTGCAAGTAGTCTCATGAAGTCTTCTATTCGGAGAGAAATTAATTTCGATGAGTTGCCTTATGATCCGGCTGACCGGAAGAGAATTTCATATTACACAAGAAATCCTAAGAAGCAAGATGAGATTAGGCGGGGATATTTAACGAAGGGACCTTAGATGCCGCGGTCTAATTTTGAGTATTCGTACAGGGACATTGGAGATACTCCGCGAAGATTTAGTCCAGACTGGTTTAAATATTATGGTGGTTGGCTTGAGTATAGTGACAAGGTGCATACGTCATTTTGTTTGTGTTGCTATCTTTTCAGATATTATAACGAGGGACAAGCTGGGAGTGATGCATCTGGAATTAACAGCTGGAACGGTTGGAACAAGAAAAGTAGGTTGGATACCCATGAGGGTAAGGATAATGTTAATATCTTTCATAATGTAGCAGTAAAACAATGTGATGCTTTGATGAATTAAGATCTATCAATTTAGGTTGCGCTCAATAGGCAAACTGATCTTACAAAAAATGTTTTCTCTCAATAGTAATGATGTTGTGTTTGATCTTTTTAAGGCGATGAAGAAATCAAAAAGGGACGCAGTAAAATGTGGGTGACTTTACATGATTCTTTGGCATGATGGAACTTTTATTTTAAATTTGTCAAACTAACTTGTTATTTCCTTTAATTTTTTCAGGAAGAGGGGAAGTTGCACTTGAACTATGATGTCTTTTGGTACTACTCTTCTATTTATACTATGTCAACAAGTGATTTATAATGTTGTCCGCTCGGTATGTCATGCACTCTTCAATTTTACAGTAACCAGTATGGGTCATAAGTGATATCATATTGATATTCATTGCGCTTTTTTGAGTGCTATATTTTTTTTTGTGATATAGAGCAAAATAGGACTTATTTCATACAAAATTTTCGCAACTAGTTAGTAAGTGAACCTATTGGCTAAAATTTCTGGCTCCGCCCCTGCTTCTAATGAGAGTTGAGATCTAGATACGGCGACGTCAGATCTGGACCATCTCACCGCACGTGTTGCCATGGAGTTGCGAGTCATTTTCTTTCCCGAGCGATTCGGTAAGCCGTGAATATTATAGAAATACAACATGCAAGTGCAGTCTGTACCAGTCTACGCCTATCATGTGTAGTTCATAGGCCTACCAGAATGGGAACATGCATGTTTTCTTTACCACGACACGTGTGTAAAGAAGTCAATATGACGAGCTTACTATTCTGGGCACTGGTTGTTGGCATGGCCAGTTGCGGAGTTGCAGGCAACAAGTGTGCGCACCATTTTTAACACTGGCCCCTTAGTCTTTGAAAAGGGGGTTGGGGATTCTTTTTTTCGGTAGAGGGGACAGCAATATTTTGAAAATATTGTACTTAGTATTAACACTATAGTTTTTAGTGGTAACCAAACAACATTGCCATAGTTCTAAAAGCTAGAATATTCTCTCAATGCATAGAGAAAACAAAGTTATCAAACATGCCTTAGTGTTCTATTACCAAGTTGTTTCTCGGATGTCACAATTAATTAGCTTTTAGAACCCCTCACAAATACATTTGCATGCTCACAAAGAATTTTGTTGGCCTTCCTGTCGATATTTTCCCAACACTATGTCGGTTGGAGGTGTCCTGGTCAACGTGGAGTAGGCACGCTTGTGCGCCATGTCGCAGCCCCACACAATCTCCCACTGCAGAACGCCGCCCCCTCACTCCCCTTCCCAATGTTGCCACCCACGTTGCACCATGCAACCTGGCCCCGCCACAGCCGGCTCCGAGCACATCCACTTCGAGTGTCATCGACCTAGATGGGTCGCCGCACTCAGTTACCCCATCCGTCCCGCATTTTCCACCGTACCTATTCTTGCATTCCATGTCACGCACCTCCGTGTTGCATGTCGCAATGTGCGGCGTACCACCATGCCCTGGCCCCCAGATGCAACATGAGGATGACATGTCGAGCAGGAGAGCAAAGGTGGAAGGGGGTGAATGCAAGGAGCCACTGAGTAAATAATCATGCACTTTATAGTGAAGTGCATGTGCTAAAAAAATCAAGATTTATTTTTGGTGTAATTCACATCTTAAACGTATTTCATCATGAAACTTCACTCATGTGTAGATTATATCCCTGTATAGGATTGTGCCTTTCTTTTATTTCTAAAAAGTTGGGCGCCGTCCAATAGCAATTTCTGGATATTAGGGTGCTTAAAATCAGACAACAGCAGCACATAAAGCCAAAGTCTGGCAGTGCATTTGAAGTATTTAAAACATGGCAGACTGCTTAAAATCTGTTCATAAAATCCGCGTCCGTTTAGGTCTCTCCGTTGGAGTTGCTCTAAGGCAAGGGCCATGTTGCTGTCGGATTTCTTGGGCCAAGCAGCATTGTGCGCTGGACATCTTGTAGAAACTATAAACCTGAAAGTGCAATGTAGTGACAAGCAACTGATGGAGCAAAAGAGGCCATCCAATCCAAGGGAGGAAGAGTCTCATTGTAGAAGTAGCAGAATCACTCTGAGACGAAACATACGCAATAAGAAATGCCCCCGAAAGCTAAGTTTAATGCTAGAGGCTCTCTTCCTTCTTGTCATAACCGTCGCTGGAAGAAACGTCAGCAACTGTTGTACCCTGCCGAAAGTGAATATGGATCAGAATACCAAATACAAGAAGCGCTCGCAAGTTTCGTCCCATGTGCTAACAGGCAGCATGCAGATTTCTGATGAAAAATAAGGAGCCATATAAGATAAACTCGTTGTTCTTCTCTAACAGGAAATAATGGACACAATGTTGCTAAATTTCAAGACGAGGAATCAAGACCAGAATAACACAGATGAAAATGAAAATTTGTGACCTAGGCTACTCACAGAATTCTTTGTTTTAGAACTTCATGCTTGTAATTTAATCTGCTGTTCATAGGTATATGGAATAGATCAATTTATCATCTCTCTCTCTCTCTCTTATAGTTACTTATGCACAACAACAATAACAACAACAACAACAACAAAACCTTTTGTCCCAAGCAAGTTAGGGTAGGCTACAGATGAAACCTAACAAAAACCACTGAATAGTTACTTATGCACAATCAAAGTAAAATAATCCCATGCTCAATTAGCACAACTATGTTCATAGCTCAGCATGTACAAAATATTCCACCAAACATGAAACTGAAAATGCATGCAAGAAAATGGACAGACAGTAGGCTATGTTGCTTAGTTCTGAAGATAGGCCACAACAGAAACAAGAAACAAGAATTATAAAAGTTGTTTCTGAAAACATGGATAATTTAGAAGTTAGAACCCATGCAAAAGTTCACCTGATCCAATATTCTAATACTAGAGATGTTATCCATTGCCTGCTTCACGACCTATAAGGAAGACAACTTTGTCAAATATGGCATATTTCACCAACAATAGTAAATAATGTTAGTACATCAACAAATGCAAGCACACTGTCACACTGTACCTTAATCATGTGTTTTATCTTACTTAAACGAGCCATTAACTTCAGCTGCTCCCGATTCTGCTCCACCCAATTAAGCCTCCGGATGGACAATGGCTATTAGATAATTGCAAGAAACTTGTTAACGCCATAGTTACAATGCACTTAAAATATTATTATGCATTTAGCCTCAGATAATTATTAATGTTTTGAACTAACACGGAAAAGGTGTGATAACATGCATTCTATCATTTGAGCAGAGAATTACCTGATCTGGATTATCTGGTTTACGCTGCAACACCTGATTGAGTTCCGTGCGTACATGTTCTGCAATGTTATATTGCTTATTCTGCAAAAACTTGCACATTTTACTCGATGTTTCCACGAGTTCCTACAAAATAGTAAATTAGCAGTTTGTCAAATCTTAAAATAGTAATAAATATTCATCAGTGATTAATAATAACAGTCTGGCACACATACAAGTAAGTCATGCTCAAATTTGTGGATCTGGCTCCGCATATCCGCATCCTTGTCAAGCATACACTTCCATGTCTCCCACTTCTTCAATTCCCAGCCTTCCCGCTGTTTTGGTCTACGTACAATGCCTGCCTTCTTGTAGACATCTAAACGTACAAGTGACTTCACACAAATGTAGGATTGCATGTTGTACGGCTTGCGGGGACTGAAATCTAACAGGTGTACCCACTTACTCTGGTTAACATCAAAGTTCTCACCGAACAACTCACACGAATATACATTATTGCTGCAAAGTTGTGTGAGGATCCTATCCCTGTGGACAAAATGTGGCCCTGGAATATACTTTGGTGTGTGCTTAATATTGTACTTCTGGCTCCACCTTTGTTGCTCTACCGTGTTGTCTAGTGTCCATATCTGCAGCTCACCAAGAAGAGCTCCGGGATCATAACGACTTGTTTGAGCAGTTACTATACATATTTTCCCATCCATATCTCTGATCCAGAACTTCCGAGGACCATAACGATCATGATCTTCACATGCTGCCGGCAGTTGTATCGTTGCAAAACTTTCTTCCCTGAGATCAAAGGAAATAACTGCATGCTGCCAGCTAGCTAACATGTCTTCAGTTAACCAATACATTTTGCCATCAACATTGACAACTCCAGAGTTTCTCACAGTGATCAAGCTAAGAGCTTCTGGGGTTCGGATATCTTTCCATTTCTCATCACTAAGTGTGTAGACCTGAATGACACTGAACCTGTCTTTATTATGGGGGCGACCCTCGACACAATCACCAAGGAAGTGTGTAATCTTGTATTCTTTTGTCACGGGATGAAATCCAAAGCTGTAGAAAGAGAAGTGATCACCCTTAACATTCTTCGCAGGTTTCTCAAGGTGGAGACATTCACCAGTTGCAAGGTTAGCTATCTTGATAGTTGATGTCTTTGTGTATAAGCCCAGGAGTCCATTGCATGAACCAAAAAGGAAGTCATCAGGCCCAATCACTGGCACTGCATATGTCGATGGCGACCAGGCTTCGTCAATCAGGACAGCATCACTAGGGTAGGGCTTGCCTGAGGCCGACTTTTGCGGGAAGAACAGAAGGGCATCTCGAGGCGCACACTGGAGGTGTGATGCGGCAAACTGTGGATCCCAGATGAAGTTGTGCCAGTGCTTGCAGACACCGACGCACCTCAACAAAGTGCTGACTGGAAGCCTCAAAAATATCCGCTCAATGAGGTCTCCTGGGAGACTGTTTATAATGCATTCCTCCTTTCTTTGCTTCTTTGCTTTGGTTTCCTCAGAAACCATAGTAGGCAAAATCTAGACTCCCAGGGAGACCTAGGTACCGAATCCTTCTGCAAATACACATACAAAAAACAATAGGGCAAATTGCGTGAAGATTATGATTGAGATTAACAGTAATTTGCTGGCAAGTGACATGAAGTTTATGTAAAGTTTACCTACTGAGTACGGGTAAAGAAAGAAATAAGTGGCGGATCTGTAGCAAATATGGAGCCTTGTATGGCCATTGAATAATAATTATAAGCACATCAATATACATATGTTCCTAAAATGTTGAAAGATAAAGCTAGTTTAAAACTAAAGGCATGGTCAAGTACACCACCACAACATGCCCTGACCGACTCTTTGCACAACAGAATGTGTGCATCAGCGCAACAATCATACAACATAGAAATAGTTTACACTGAACAACCAAATCCAAATGGTGCATTTGGCATTGGAAAAGGCGCAGGAGTCCGGATCAACCAACAAAAACTGCATCAGCGACAAAGAGGACCGGCCGTGGACAGCAATTTCTGCAGCATCTATAAGTTTCAGTGGCTACGGGGGACATCAATTTCTGCACCATTTGTAAGTTTCAGGTAATACGCAGAGCAGAGCAGACAGTAACATAATGATGCCATGAATCGGTTGATTCCCGAAACATGTTTTCTGGGCGTAAATCTGGCAAGCGCACGCTCTCTAGTCTCATCCTATGCTGAGCAATGTGGGGGCTGTAAAAGAGGGGGGCGAAGCTTACCGCCACCGCGTCGACCTGCACGCCACCGAAGACCGCCTCGCGTCGCCTCCCTGGAGCTCGCGAGTCGCGAGGCTCGCTTCGCCGGCAGAGGCTCCTATTCCGCCGCCGCGGCAGCGCATGGGTGTCTGTGTCTAGGGTTAGAGCTTTTTTTTTTGAAGGCAAAGCAAAAGCTTTATAACTTAACGGTGCTTGGGCAAATCGCCCAGCGCACATTCAGCCACACGGACCGGTACATCATCCTCCCACTCCATGTAAAGGTTCGGGTCATACAAACGACCGACTGCGGCTAACTCATGGGCTACAGTATTGGCAGAGCGCCTACAGACGGAGATTACATGATAGGAAAACCACAATTTCAACTGATATTTAGTGTCCTCTATCACAGCTGCATATGCTGACGAGTCCGCCTTCTGCATGTCAAGTGCTTCGAGTAGTAGTTGCGAATCCGTCTGGAATTCCACCCGTATAAGACCAAGGTCGGCAACTAGAGATACAGCCTGAGACATTCCATATGCTTCTACTGCAAACAGGTCGTTGACATTCTCCTGGCAGCCGGCACGGGCACGAATGATTGTGCCTTCCGATGTTCTCGCCACCACGCCCCAGCCTGCTTGGTTTGTCCATGGGAGAAAAGAACCATCAATATTGATTTTGACCATATCATCCGCAGGGGGTGGTCCATTTGTCCACCACTTTCTTCTCCGGTTGAGGGCCAAGAATCTCGATGTATTCCAGGACGTTGCTTATGGTCCTCCTAGCAATCTCCTCGCCCGACTTCGGCAGCTCCCCCTCCCTTAACTTATTGCGATTTGACCACCAGAGCCACCAAAAGGTGAGTATGTGCATGCGCTTTTTCTCGTCTAGCCCCCACAAGTAGTCTAGCATTGCATGCACAGACGAAATTCCTTCCAGTTCCATTCTCTCCTTCTCCAACGCCAGATCTCTCCACACCACCTTAACTGACTTGCATTTGATGAACAAGTGGGCGCCGTCCTCCACTACACGGCCACAGGAAAGGCACTTAGTGTCCTCAATCGGGATTCCTCGCTTTTCAATGTTTGTTCGGAGAGGCAGAGATTCGTGTTTCAGTCTCCACGCAAACATCTGGATGTTTTTTGGCATGGGAACTTTTCATAGCCTCTTCCACGAGTCGTTCGGGTAGTTGTCCAGATTGCCAGCTATATCCAAGCTCCGGCCGGTCCCTCCGTCCTGTTTTTGTCGTTCCATTTGGACATGTAGTTTGTACGCACTCTTAACTGAGTGCCTCCCCTTGCTATCATACTGCCAAGCTATGAAATCTTGGACTCCCTCCCGCAAGGGAATTTGAAGGATATGTCTTGCATCATCAATCCAGAAAGTTTCGCGGACCAACCGCTCATCCCAAGTCCCAGTAGCTGGGTCAATCAGAGCGCTTAACCATTGTAGGATGTTGCTTCCTCTTGGTGTTATAACGCGGCGTGACCACGGTCTCGGGATCCATGGATCAGCCCAGATCCTCACCGTTGAGCTGTCCCCAATTCTCCATAGGTAACCTTCCCGGATTAGGTCCCGCCCGGCCAACAGGCTACGCCACGCATATGAAATTCCATTCTTAGGGATGGCATCAAGGATGTTTCCATTAGGGTAATAATGGGCCTGGAGAGTTCTTGCACACATTGTGTCCGGGCTTTGTATCAGCCTCCAAACTTGCTTGGAAAGCATTGCTATATTAAAACTGTGCATGTCCCGAAAACCTAGACCTCCCTGAGCCTTGCTCAAGGTAAGTTTTTTCCAACTGATCCAGTGTGTGGTGTTCTCCTTCTCCTGCTGGCTCCACCAAAAGTTCCCGATCAGAGAGCTTATTTCCTTAAAAAAAATTGTGATATCGAAATATGACATGGCAAAGGTGGGAATTGCTTGGGCCACCCCTTTTACTAAGGTGTCTTTGCCTGACTTGGCGATAAGCTTCTCCTTCCATCCGTAGACCCGTCCCGCAATGCCACCCTTCACGTAAGCAAAAGCTTTCCTTTTTGACTTTCCCACATGCACTGGAAGCCCTAGATATTTCTCATTCTAGGACTCACTATGAATTTGCAAGGCTGATTTGACCGATGCCTTCTCCTCCTTCTTTGTGTTAGGGCTAAACATGATCGCAGATTTTTCCAGATTTGTACACTGTCCCGAACAGTTTTCATACAGGTCCAACACCTCTATGAGAGCCGTCCCCTCCATCTGGTTTGCCTTCATCAACAGAACAGAGTCGTCGGCAAACAAGAGGTGGGATATGGGAGGTGCACTCGGGCAGACTTTCACTCCCGAAATTCTTCCCGCCCACTCAGCGTATGAAGGAGTGCAGACAGGCCCTCCGCACAGATCACAAACAGATATGGGGACATCGGGTCCCCTTGGTGTAAACCACGAGTGGGGCAAAACTGGTGTGACAATTCTCCATTAAGCTTAATCTGGTACCGGACAATGGTAACACAATTCATTATCAGATCCACTCACCTTGCTTGGAACCCCAGTTTATGCAACATTGCTCAAAGGAACTCCCATTCCACTCTATCATAAGCTTTACTCATATCTGCTTTGACTGCTGCCACTCCCTCCTTTCCTTTCTTCTTGTTCATCAGGTAGTGTGAAATCTCATAAGCCACCAAAACATTATCAGTGATCAACCGCCCCAGTACAAGGCACTCTGATTCTCCGAAATAAGCATTGGAAGGATCAATTTTAACCTGTTAGCAATCACTTTGGATACCAGCTTGTAGACGGCATAGCATAGGCTTATCGGTCAGAGGTCCTTGATCCTATTCGGGTTCTTTACTTTGGGAATGAGTACGATAGTAGTATCGTTCCAGCCCGGCGGCATTTCACCCCCATTTAAAACAGCCAGCACCTCCTCTACCACTTGATCGCCCATGAAGTGCCAGTGGCGCTTAAAGACCACCGAGGGCATGCCATCAGGCCCCGGCGCCTTGAGGTCGCCAATATGATCCAGCGCCGCTTTGACCTTCTCTCTTGTGAATTCCATATCAAGCATGGTGTGCATCTGATCCGTAACTCTGGGCTCTACTTTCTCAATAAGCTCATTCACTCTATCGCCAGCACTGGATGTGAACAGGTCCTTAAAAAAGAGCAAATGTAGTTATTAAGATCCTCTCCATCCTTCACTACCGACCCGTCCTCCTTCTTCAACTCCTTTACACGATTTGCCTTCCTCCTGGCAGAAGCATAGGCCATGAAATAACGGGTGTTTCTATTGCCATCCCTGAGCCATTCCACATGCGATCGTTGTTTGGCCTTGGTATTTTTCTTCTGCTTGAGATCCTCAACCGCAGACCATAGTCGGCCCTCCTCTTTGATTTTTTCCCTCTGAAACCGGGGCCCTCATACATATCTCCAGCTCTTGCTTTGCCTTTTTTAGCCTGCCATCGAGCTCTCCCGCAACCTCCTTCGCCCAGGTTTGCATTCTCCCTGCTACCTCTTTAAGTGCTCCGCCCACATTGGCCTCTCCATCCCGCCAACTTTCCTCCCAGGCTCCTTGTATTTCGGTGCTACAACCCTCCTCTTGTAACCACCAAGCCTCAAACCGGAATCCTCTATCACCTCCAGCCCTCTTAACTCTCTCTCCTTGTGTGTTGACGATTACTAGACAGTGATCTGAGTGGCGAGGGTCACCATTAGTGACAGTGAAAGCCGGGAATGCCTCACACCACACAGCGTTAGCCGTGGCCCGATCCAACGTTCGTAAATGTAGTTTGATAGATCCTTGCTATGGTTCCTCCAAGTAAATTTATCCCCCCTGAAGCCAATGTCACATAGATCACAGGCCTCCAGAGCTTCTCTAAAATTGTTCATGAGCTGTTGTGGCTGGTCCCCTCCTCCAATCTTCTCATCACTTGATAGGATCTCATTAAAATCACTGAGACAGAGCCAAGGTCGTCCATTCTGATGCTGTTGTCCTAGTATTCTCAAAGTCCTCCATGTTTCCTTCTTGCGCCCCGTTTCAGACTCCCCATACAGACCCGTCAACCGCCAAACCCTCCCATCATCCTCTATTACGTCCACATATATATGTCTTCGTCCATACGATCGCAACGATACTTCCACTCCCCTTCGCAAAAACAAAGCAATCCCATGGCTCCTCCCTTCTGGGTTCCACGCAACCATGTGTGTCAAGCCCATCATCCACCGATACCGCTCCATTTCTTTTTCTGTTAGTTTCGTCTCCGCCAAGAAAAGTACGTTGAGCTCCTCCATTCTCCCCAGTTCAAGGAGACTACAAACTGTCGGGCCATTCCCGAGCCCCCGGCAGTTCCATCCGATGATTTTCATTGCGCCCGGCAGGGCTGTTCCTGCAGCCCGACCAATGCGCTAGTGTTGTTCACGATTTTAGTGATGTTCATCCCTGCCTCCTCTGCCTCTGTCTCTCCTCCCACTTCCGTTCTGCCCTTCTTTGCCTCGGACATAAGATCATTGTCTTCCTCCTGACTCCTCTTCTGCCCCAAAAATGTCTCTCGGTGCTGGTGATCCGCCTCCCCACCCTTTTCCTCCCTATGGACCTTTTTGTATCTTTTAAGCTCATGGCCCTTTTGTGCACCTCCCTTCCCTAGACCTCCCTTCTTGTTTATTGGCAACGGTTGGCCTCCTACTCCCTCCCGCTCTGGCACAGCCATGCCTTGGCGAGTGTCAGCCTTGGCTAATGTTCCGTTCTTCGCTTCCTCTCCATCTACTCCCCCCCGGACCAACTCTCCCTTGCCCCCCGCTTCCTTAGTGGCCACTGCTCCCTCCTCGACCCCCATATCAAGCTTTTTGGGAGTCCCTGACCTATGTTGCCCAGTGATTCTTTTCGGCGGGCTAGTGACTTCCTCTCCCTTCTCCGAGCTATCTTCCTTTCCTCCTTTCCTTCCGTCCCCCTCTTTCTTCCATGACATACTATCACTCCCACTCCCCGATCTCCCACCCGACCGACTAAAACCATAGCTTCACTGGTTATCTCCACTCCTGTTCTTCCCCTTCCAACCCCAATGGTCATCATTGTTATCCCTCCTCCTTCCTACATCCGCCTTGAGCCAACTTCCAAATTGTGGTCTTTCCCCTTTTTTTGGCTTAATAGTGCAATCCTTCTCACCATGGCCAATCAATCCACAAGTATAGCAGAAGTCTGGCATGAACTCGTACTCGAACCGACACCATTGCCCCTCCTCTACTTCTTCTTCCGTATTGTCGATGGCCATTTTCTTCTTCTGTTTCTGTTTGTGTTGATCATTCTCCTCCTCCTCCAGCGTGAATCCCCTCATGATGGGCTTCTCAATATTCATTCTCACCTTGACTCGCACAAATTTTCCAATGGCCTTCCCATCCACCCCTGCATCCGCCTCTCCAAACTTACCAATGGTATTCCCTATATCTTCTGTCGCTTCCTCGTTCATCATGCCCAAAGGAAGACTGAAAATGCGCACCCAGATGGGTATATCATTAAACTCATAGTCCTCAATACGCTTGCCAGGATCATAATTCTACACCACCATCAACTCCTTATCGAACATCCACGGCCCATCTTCCAGTGCCTTTCTCTTCCCCGACTCTTGCTTAAAGGTGAACATGAAAACGTTATCTCCTACCTCCGTACAGTCGATCCCCTTGATTGGACACCAGACGTGCCCCAGGGATAGAGAGATCGCATCTGGATGTGCTGGTTTCTGGGATAAGAGCTTGTCAATTGCCCGCGGATCTGTGTTCTTCCCCTTCTCCTTTTCCAACCCGCGGATCTTAACTACCTTCTTCTCCTCTTCCAAAAGCTTGAGCCTACTCATCAACTTCCCTACTCCTTCCATCGCCCTTCCTCCGGACCACCCCAACCGCCGCCTAGGGTTCACGGTGTATTACGACTGCGCGCCCTAGGAAACGCACAGATGGTTGTGAGGTGGATGGATCAGGGACGAAATCTCGAACCAGATCAGGAGAGCTCAACAGGATCTCGGGCGAGGCACGTTCACAGATGGGATCGGGAACCATGCGGCACAAAACCCTAATCGCCCCCGTGATCGTCGAAGCGATACGCGAACCGTCACCCTACGGGACGGACCCAGATCACCCGTGTCTAGGGTTAGAGCTGGGAAATGGAGATTGGGAATTTTGAGGGTTCACGGTTCGTGCTATCGATCGATCCTCAATTGTCGCGCGGGCGGGCTCAGGCGGCCACTCGGCAAAGGGAAAGCGCATGGCGGCTTGAGTGGGACGGGCAAGGGAGTAAAGGACCCTGGGAGGCTGTTTCCTTCAGGAAAGAGGACACTCCACTGGTTAGGCCCGGAAAGGATCCGTCTGTGGGGAAGAGGAAGAATTACATCATTTTTTGTTTATTTTTTATGGAATTTGAAAGTCATAGTTTGGAAAGCTTTTCAGGTTCAATATTCAGAAGCTCCTTTTTTGGGGGAAAGGTCTGAAGTTGATTTTCTTGTAAAGATATGTACAGATCAATAATAGTAATAATAAAGTTTGTAGGGAGGGAATAATTGTAACATAGGTGGAAGTCATTCGTCTATAGGAATGGACATACTATTATGTTTGCATTTCAAGATAAGTTGATTTGCTTATTTAAATATGGCAGAGGAAACTAGCATAAATTCAGGTAACCAAAACTAGCAAACTAAAGTTGAAAGGGCATTTAAATAATATTACATCATATGTAGACATCTACCATCATCTATCTAGCACTTATTATCATGTCGCCAACACTATCAATCGCCCGAGTTATAGCTTTGTAGTCATCTTAAACTAATGTTTTGTTAGCCAACTTTTTGGGCAGAATTAGGCTAAAAAACTCGAAGTGGACTTATATGTTTGGATGGAGGGGGTACCTTCCATTGGCACATCTACAAACTATAGAGGTTTGCTGACCAATATGTTTATAGTTGTATTCCCTTCTTTTCTGGCTCATTGTTATGTCCACTTTTGTAATATGCAAGTTGGTGTTTTCCTTTATTTCTTGTGCATGCATTGCCATTTAGTGTGTCATGCCCTGGCCGGCATGAGCAGTTGTTGCACGTCTACTGCTTCTACCTGACTACAGGTAGACACATTCCATGTGTCTTGCAGGTGTCCGAGGGCGGTGGACCTATGGCGTGCTATGGCACAAGTTTGGTGGATATCTAACATTGAGACTGTTCGCAATACGGGTCCGGAGTGGGTTCTGGATCTTATTTGCAGATTTGATGAAGGGGGCCGGCTGAGACTTCTCATGTTGTTGTGGAGATGCTGGTTCTTACGCAACGAAATCCAACACAACAAGCCGGTGCCGCCCATGGAGGTCTCCCGTAGGTTCTTATAGAGCTATGTTACATCTCTCTTGGGCATCCGGCAATATCCAGCAGGTGATTGGGACAAAGGCAAGATGGTCATTCAACAAGATGGGGCTGAGCAGCCCATAGTGCATGTGGTGACCAGCAGAAAACAAACGTGTAAGAGGAGTCCACCGCCGGCGAACTGGACGAAACTTTATGTTGATGGTTCATTTTTGAGCGAGGATGGGATGGGGGGCACGGGGACGGTGCTGCGAGGCCACGATGGGGCGATTATCTTCTCTGCTTGTAGGTCCCTTTGGTTATGCCCGGACGTTTTACATGCGGAACTTGCAGGTTGCATGGAAGGTTTGGCCCTAGCATAGCAGTGAACCGACTTACCAATACTCGTGGAGTGTGATAGCTTGCAAACCGTCCAGCTGGTTAATGCTAGGGTCCATGATCAGTCCCAATACGCCATGGTTATCTCGGGGGTGAAGAGGCTTGCGGGTGTGCAGGAGTGTAGATTTTCTCATATTTCCCGAGAGCAGAATAATGTTAGTCATGTTTTAGCTAATTTTGGGAGGACAGAGGACCGTACAGTTGTATGGCTTGGCTCTGGTCTAGCAAACATTCCTAGCTTTGTGTAGGATGAATTTTCCAGCTCTCGAGTAATACACTCCTTTTACCCTCGCAAAAAAATGGTTCAAGTTGGCATCAGTGTTGGTGATCTGAACCTTCTTTTCAGGCTAGGCATTTATGGGAGAATTTTCTTTTACTTTGCAAAGCAAAATGTCTGAGAAGAAGAAGCCTTGAAAATGTTGCTTGTCTAGAAATTTTGCAAGGAAATGTGGAACAGAGTTATGGCCGCGCCAGATGGCAAGGCCGGGAGCCTGATCCTATCCTATGATCGCCACCTAAATGTTATGGAGCTTTAGGAGTGGCACTTTTTTCAGTTCTATTGTTACTGGATCATCCATGTTAGATTGAATAGAACTATTGTTGATGATTATTGCTAGCCGCATACAACGGTATATATAAGAGATTACAAGCCAACTAGACCTATTACAATATGATTAGGACTAGATAACTTGAGAGCCAAGTAATAGTCTAACATCCCCCAGCAGTATCAACGGGAGGCTCGACAACGTTGAGACTGGATCGAATATTACAAAATGATGTTGATGGCAGTCCCTTGGTAAATATATCAGCAAATTGCGCCGTAGAAGAAACATGCAACACCCGAACTTGTCCAAGAGCCACCTTCTCGCGAACAAAATGGATATCAATCTCAATATGTTTAGTCCGGTGACGTTGAACAGGATTCCCGGACATGTAAACAGTTGAGATGTTATCACAATAAACAATGGTAGCATGTGCAAGCGGTCGATGCAACTCCGAGAGCAACTGACGAAGCTAGACCGTATCAGCCACAACATGTGCAACCGCACGATATTCAGCTTCAGCGGACAAGTGGGCGAAGGTTACTTGCCTTTTCGAGGACCAAGAAATCAAATTGTCACCAAAAAAAGCACAGAAACTGAATGTAGATCGTCGAGTGTCGGAACAACCAGCCCAGTCTGCATCAGAATACGCGGTGAGAGAGGTAGGGGAAGAATTTTTATGTGGAGACCATGATTGAGAGTACCTTTTAGATACGTAAGGATGCACTTGATATGATTATAGTGAGGTATGTGTAACGACCAAACCTCGATGGATTTGAGTCTCTGTGCTTACCGCGCTAGTCCCTGGATCGAACTCGCTAGCACTCACAGTATAGATGAATACCAGAATAGCAAGTGCATCATTTATTACAATGTATGATCCAGAGTATATAAAATACAACAATCTGCATAGCACTTGGCTAGCTTTATTCAATCAAACAGCGGAAATGTAGCAAAAAATAATGATGAGTCCCATCATTGCCCACTGGCGATGCTGAGTGCAGACTCGCGATCCTAACGGTACCTTACTCTTCGTCTGAAAATCCTGCAACATGAGACGTTGCAGCCATATAGGTCAATACCTTGAATGTATTGGCAAGTTACACCGGAGTAATAATATAGCAGACCTACATGCACTACAAAAAAAAGACACATCCGTGACATTTTGGGCCGAACGAAAAAAAATTATGTCACACTTATGACACTTCTATGACGATAATTGTGACAAAACCCGGTATCATCATAGATGTGATGGGCTCCTACTTCTATGACAAAAAATCATGACAAAAAAATGGATTTTTCGTCCTGGGCGGGCCGGAAACGCAGCTGCATGACATTCTTTGGGCCATCCATGACGGAAAAAACCATGGTCGAAGCGAGGGCGAGGAAAATTTCGGGGAGTTCCCGGTTACGATGGGTGGTCGGGGGCCGAGCGATGCGCGTTTCTCTCGTACACGTACGCGTGTGTGTGCGAGGCGTTGTGCTCTAACTGAACCCGAGCAAGGCGTTGGGCTCTAACTGAACCCGAGCGATTGCATTAGCTACGTTACTGAACCCGGGTGATTCCTTCGCTGCTGTTACTAACTAAAGCCAATCGATGCTGCCTATGGATGAACAGTGAGTGTTGTGGTGGAGGGGAGGGGTTGGATGAACAGTGAGTGTTGCTGGGGGGTTTGGATGAACAGTTCCCGGGCGGGGTGGATGAACAGGACCCCGTGGTTGCCTCTCGATGAACAGGACCCCGATCGATCGAGCCGGTTGGGGCTAGATGAACAGGACCCCGTGGAGGGCTGGATGAACAGGACGACCCCATGGAGGGCTGGATGAACAGTAGACAGTGGAGGGTTGGATGAACAGTAGCCCGTGGAGGGGTGGTTGAACAGGAGCCCATGGAGAGGGCTGGCTGAACAGTAGTCGGTGGAGTAGCGCGTGGTGGAGGCTAGATGAACAGGAGCCCATGGATGAACAGTCATAGGTGGGGGCTGGAGGAGATCGACGTTGGATGAACAGTAGCCCGTGGAAGCTGGAGGAGGTCAGCGGTGGAGATGAACAATATCTCGTGGAGTCCCGTTTTGCGGTACGCCACACCCCTCCCGATGAACAAGACCCCCGTTTCGACCGTAGCGCTCCAACACAAGTCCGTTTCCTCCATTTTGCAGTACGCCACACCCCTCCCGATCAACAGGACCCCGTTTTGACCGTAGGAGATCCAACACAAGTCCGTTTCCTCCGTTTTGCGGTACGCCATACCCCTCCCGATGAACAAGATCCCGTTTCGAATGTGGCCGGTCGAACACAAGGCTGTTTCCTCCGTTCTGCGGTACAGCATGCCTCGTTTCCATTGGCTGTTCCATCCAAGCTGGTTGGCTCCCACGTGTTCCATTGCCTCCCGATGAACACGACGCATTCTGTTGCCTCCCCATGAACACGATGATGACACAGTTTCTCCCTTTCGACCCAGCCATGTACGCAAGCCCTCACCGTTCGTATGCGTGAGTAGGTGTTCGAGACCCCTCCCATATGTACGTACGTGGCCGTATTTTCTTTCTTGCACACTGGCCGCTGTACGTACATGTACATGCTATGTGCGCGCCTCTACTACGACACGTGCACGCCTCTACATTGACCAGTATGTACGTACACGTTCATGACCAGAATGACAATGCTACGTACGCTTTGACCAGGTGGGTCCCGACTGTCAGGCACTTCCTTGCATGCAAAGATGTAGCTGGTGGGTCCCAGCAATCAGGGAGGCGAATCGTTTTTTTTGCCCGGACGCACTTCCTTGCGTGCGAAGATGTAGCTAGTGGGTCCCAGCAGTCAGGGGGGAAACGTTTTTTCGCAAAATACAGTGGCCCGTCCAATGGGTCCCTGCTGTCAGGTGGAGGAATAATTATTTTTCCCGTAATAAAGGGCCAATTCCTTGCGGCTGCCCTAGACCTAGCCGTCAGCCTATCAACGTATAATACTCTTTTGATGGAAGTCGTTCCTTGACCATGTTGACCACGCCGTGCCGAGAGCACTAGGGCGGTGGACGACGGCGAGACCTAGGAAGGGGACGACGTGGAGCCGGGGAAGACGCGGCAGTGGATGCCCATGCGGAGAGGAGTACGAGGGTTCACTGGTTTGGCTGCAATGTGAGGCTGTCGTCGCCACAGAATAACAGGGGGTGTGGGTGAGTGGAGGGATGGCCTGCCCAGCGGTGGGAGTAGTAGGGGGCGGTGAGGCCTTTGCGGCAGCACAGCCGGCCATGGGAGGCAGGAGCAGGCGGCACGACCGGCACTGCTTTGGGCGGCTAGAGCAAGAAGACTAGAGGTTGAAAAAGCACAGCGGCTGTTGGATGGATATCGTACGGTCAATTCAGTAATAGTTTATATTGACTAAGTGGACAAAGCCCTTGGTACGCGGCAACTTATAGGCCCACAGGTCAGCTTCCGAAATGATGCGCCCTAGATGTCAGGGGGAGGAATCATTTTTTGGTCGGGTGAAGCTAGAATATCTGAGATTGAAGAAGAAGCACGACATCTGTTGGATGGACATCCAACGACCACTGTTGCTAGAACCGTGTGTTGACTATAAGTTAACAAAGCCTTGCATACGCGTCAACTCTTTTTTTTGAGGGGACGTGTCAACTTAGTAAGGCCACAAGTGTGTGGCAGAGAACTTATAGCCCATTTGAGATTTGTAAGAATGTGCAACCCATTTTTTGAAATCTAATGGAATTTACTATAGCCCATTTACAGTTTGTTAAAAGTACAACCCATTTCAACCAACTGTTCAAAACAGAATTCAATAAAATTTCCCACATTTTGTTGGGATCCAAAAAAATTTTATCCCGAAATTTTTAGTCAGATTAAATACAATTTCAATAGAAATTTATATTGCATAAAAATCCAACAAAACGTTGCGCGTGCAACAATTAATGAAATTAAAAATTTTAATATCCAAAAATAATATTTTATAAAGTAATTACGTGTTTGGTGCATTTTTTATAGTTACTGCACAGTTTTTATAATTACATCCCGTTTATTATTTCTTAAAACCCATTTTCTTGTTTTTTTAGAAACCGCCCATTTTTTGTTAAGCCTAATGCATCCCTCTTAGGAAAGATTTGCAGCCCAGCGGGGCGGAGAATAACAACTTGACCTTGCCTGGATATTCCTAAAAAAAATATAGCTGGGCTAGCCATTTTCAGCTTGAAAAAAATTAATATTTGGGCTGGATATCTGGCCTGGGCTATACGGGCCACGACCCGCCCAGTTAATAGCTGCAGCGATGTTTTCGTTGTTGTTCCGAGGAGAAAAATTAATATCTGGGCTAAACATCGCTCAAGAAAAACTCTGTAGTGCTCACACCTCAAAAACACAAATACTGCTCGAGCTGCTTGGTCCCAGCTGTCGGCCGCTCCTTTTGCAATTCTCTCGTTTATTGACTATATAGGTTGACAATGGTGTGGGACCGTGATGTCAGGAAACCAGGAGGAAGCAAAAAATTTATAGTTTTATATAATAAGGAGGCACTTGCGTACGTGCGGCTACGGCCCTGGTGGGTCCCCACTGTCATCCTCTCCAAGTAAAGTCATCTCCTCATCCTCATGTCCATTGACCATGTTGACAATGCGAGACGGCGGCACCACAACGAGCACAACAACTCGAAGGACAACAGAGAGGGCCTCGCGGGCCCTACAGATGGTCAGATACAGTGCCCGCTTCTCATTCGGGAAGCCAGGATCACAGGGCCACATGTCCACGATGGCATTGTTGTTCGCTTGTTCACCGGTGCTCGTTGAGGAGACGGAGGTTGCAGCACAGGTCCTCATGTGCTGGTAGCTCTTCCACCATTAGGGCGTCGAAGTGCGCTTGCACCTGCTCTATGGTGAACACGACATGAACTGGCTTGGACAGTGGTGCCAACTCCTGGTTGGAAGCTACATCCATCATATGATTGTCGTTGCTCAGCTCGGCGAGCTTGCTAGCGAGCCAGCATGTCTGACTGCTGGACCCAGACCGCCTCCCTCGCCCGCGCGCGCTTTGCGCCCGAAACAGTCAGCGCCGCCCGCCCCGCTTCCCGGTGCAGGCGATTGCTCCGCCTTCAAACGACACAAGTGCCGTCCGTCCATCCGTCTGCCGTCCACATTAATGATATGCGGTTGCCGAGGTGGCTACTCCAGCGCCACACGTCCATCCCTCCGCCGCCCACCATTGCTATATGAGCTGTTGCGCCGGCCATAGCCGCAGTCATCCGCATCCGTTCCCTTTCTCCTGTCCACGCCACTACTTCCCACCATGGCTTCCTCATGCTCTAGCACTCTTCAGGATGGGCGGACGACGGACCATAAGGAGATGGCAGCCATTGTTGCCGACTGGCTGGCCGGCAGGTAGCCGGAAGACGACGACGTTCCAATGGAGAACATGGTAGTCGATGATCCGGCGCCAACCCCCTCCTCCGCGCCATCCTTGTCGGGTGCATTGCACCATGACCATCGGTGAGGCCTGTGGCCAATATATGGACATGGTAAGGCAGAAGCGTGAGGAGTAGTTCCGGGAGGCGCAGGCCGATGCCACCTACAACCACCATCTCCTCTAGGAGCACCTGCAGGCGGAGGAGCAGATCGTCATGGAGCGGGCGGAGTAGGAGGCGCTGCTCAACTCGTACCACTTCGCCTGTGAGGGCCGCCTCGAGCGCTAGCGATACCGCATGAAGGTGGCGGAGGGTGCGGCCGCCTACAAAGAGGCGATGAAGCGGGCGAGGCATTGTTTGGCGAGACCGAGGATGAGGCAGAGGACAATGCTGGCTCCGACGAGTCCCCACTCCGCTGGCGTCGACGAGGCCCTTCTCCGCCGAGGCCCCACGATGCCAACAACGAGGCGGAGGACACCACCGGCTCCGCCGAGGCCCCGCCCCGCCAACAACGAGGCAGAGGACATCGCCGGCTCAGCCGAGGCCATACCCTGCCGGCAATAAGGGGGAGGATTTCCCCCGCTCCGCCGAGGCGCCGCCCGCCGGCAACAAGACAGAGGACATCGCCGGCTCCGTCGAGGCCCCGCCGGCACCGAGGCAGAGGCCCTACTCCGTCGAGGCCCCGCCCCGCTGCCAACAAGGTCGCGCCACACAAAAAACAAGGAAGAGTAGAACACGATAGGTCGTCGCCGCTCGGGTCCAAGTAAGGCCACCGCTACTAGCCTGCTACCCTCTGATTGAAGCCAAGCTAGGCGGGTTGACAATTGACGACTGATTAGCTTCTTGGCGGCGCCGTGGAGTCGGAGAGCTATGTTGGAGAAGGACACCGCTTGTACTTAACTGCTGGTGTAGTTGGCGGACTGACACGTGGGCCCAACAGGCATCTGGACCACATGTCAGTTACGCAACTGCACCTGCAGTTAAGTCATTGAAGCTTCTGTTCGGCTCAGCCGGACACAGGTGGGTAGCTTCGGTTAATTAATTATACCTCCAGCGCACCCCTTTTTAGTTGAGGAATGTATGAAATGTAATGAAATCCGGCATGTTTATATGAAATCCTACCGTGTATGAATGATTTATTTCGATTAGTTCGAATTCTTGTATCAATGGCATTGGATGAACATGCAAAACAATACGTACTAGCATTATTCCCAGGGTGATCACCTGGTTTGCAGCAGTTTCACATGTAGTCCCTCTGGTCCTTTCTAGTCTGCATACAAGTTTTGTCTGCAGTCAAAGTATCTCTACTTTGACTAATCTTATAGAAAAAAGTATGCACTTTCACAATGTGCGAAGTAAAAAGGAACAAAAGGAGTACAAAGAGTTTGAGCAGCTTTTTAGCGTTCCTGTACATTGCAATCAAACACACATGCCTAGCAATTCATAGAGAACATTCAAAACAATCGATGATTATGCATCTTAGCGATTCACATGTCAGAGCCAATATTTACTTCATAACTAAAGAATAAAGAAAAAAATTGATCGACGCTGCTGACAGCAAAGGGCGTCCCATTCGAAAATATCAAACGCATGTCTTCTTGCTAAAATTAATGAGCAAAATTTGACAAGGTTCTCCCATTCCAAAATATCAAATGCCTACGATTATGGAATGGGAAGGGTTTGCCATCAGTTCGGACATTGACATGGCACCTCGTACTAAATAAACTAGCTGTTCTTTTTGTGCAGTTCCACCAAAATCAACCAAATTCGCGCGTAGCTTGTATGATTTCGCCATTATATGTTGCAACGCCTTGAAATTATGGGCACCTCCTTTCTTGTGGTGGAAATGAATGATTTGATGTATTCATGAACATTTTATGCAGTTCCCATTGAAATCAAGCTGAGCACCCCTATTTGCACAAATACAAAAAAAGTGATTAGTATAAAGCAAAATGTACTATGAATTGACAGTTCAAACAGGCACCTACATGGTCCATGTAGAGCACACTTTAGAAAATGGAATTCACCGGAAAGAATCCTAGAACAACATTGTACTCGCGCATCACAGCAAGAAAATGGAGATTTGTCAGTCCTTCTGAGCTGAAGTTAGTTTGGTCTTGTGGGGAGTAATGTACCATCCTTCAACTGCTCCTTCTGATGAGAAGATAGACAGGGCTTCTTCATCCTGGCATAATCAGAACTAGTCACTTCACGTACTCAATATTCTTCTTCAAAGGAGGATGATCCTGTTGTGCAAAGACAAGAGGGCAACTAAATGCTAGCATCCCTGTTTGCTCGAAAAAAAGGAAAAGAAATATTTAAAACAACATAGACAAAGCACTTCTCAATGACAATACCACTTTTCCATGACAGTATCTAAACAGTAGCACAACACCAATAGAGATGACAAAGCTCAATCATATGGATGAAATCATTGGGCGAGTACCAACCTTTGTAAGGAGGCTTATTGTGTTGAGCATACAGATGAAGCACTTCTCCGGAACCATCTGTTGCTATCTACTGTGGTGGCCATGCTTACTATATACTCCTTGATTAGTTTAATGTTTCCAACATCTTCTTGTGCAGTTCCACTAAAATATATGGTATCTTCAAAGAAGATCCCTGTTTGCACAAGTAGAGATAATTACGTATTACATTAAGAGTGGCATCAAATCAGTGGCAAAACAATTGCTCGTTCCAGCCATAGCAATAAATTAAGATGCAAAACTGTATCATTACTTGTGTCATCATAGTTCCAGTGCTTCATTACAGCACCGAGAGTTGATTTTTTTTCTTCTGCTTGTTCTTCCCCTTCATCACTTGGTTCAATAATAGACAAGCTTCGCCTTCAATGTAAGATTTGGCATGTCAATTAGGGAGCACAAGTATAGCACTAAACAATGACATTAATTTTCTGATGAAAGTGGCAAAATACAGGCCAACATTTGTGAAATATCCTTATCTTACCTCAATGGGATATTACGGTGCACATACAGATGGGAAGTCTTGTCTTCATTTGTGCAGTTCACTAAAATCAAGCAACATTACCGTACAAGTAGCACAACATATGAAAGCACACTGCAGAATCATGTGAAAGAAGGCTAGTATTGACCTCTCATGATGCGGAATTCAAACAACTCACAAGAAGAAGATCTGAACCAAATTTTCCAACACGGATAGGAAGTAAGATCTCCTCTTGTGGAGTTCCACTAAGATCAAGCAATCAAGCAACGTTGTCGGTGTGACATTTTGGTTGAACTGCACAAAACACTCTTAAAACAAAAGTGTTTTGTGCACTACAACAAAAGTTCACAATGGCAACGAGGTGAAGTAGATAACCCTGTTTACACAGAGGTGCAAAGGAAACAACTAGTGGTCAATAACGGTGGATGACACAGAAGCCAACAAAAAGAAGCATCTACCTTATCTAAATGGGAAAGAAAGCAAGATAGTAGCATTTCTCAAATGGTGGCATTGATTAATATTAACAGAGAGATTATATTAACAATAAAATTTGTTAAACATGTAATTTGCTTTTAACTGTGGCATTGCATCAATATTCCAGCGGCATTATTAGAGGGTGTTTGTTTACAGGGACATTTTGGTGTAGGGACTAAAAAAACTCCGTGTCAGTCCCATCTAAACCAAACAGGATGGACTTTTAGGGACTAAAAGTGGGCATTTGGGACTAAAGAAAGAAGACACAGAGGGAGAGTCTTTTTGGGACTTTTTAGAATAGTTGCCCCTGCCACGAATCGTACCTTGTCTCCATTAGTTCATTACTAGGGGTAACATGGTCTTTTAGCATGTCATTTAATAACCTCTAGTCCATGTTTAGTCCCTGGAACCAAGGAGGTAGGGACTAGGGAGTTTTTAACCAAACAAGGCCTTAGATTAACAACAGCTAAAGAGTTGCACAGGACAGTGGACGCACCAGCACCATGTGCATCTACAGATGTATTGGGGTGATGCACCATCTGCTGCAAGAAAGAACAAACAACCAAGGAGCATATTTGTGTCGATCCCAGTTTTATTATCTTTAGACACCTTTCCCTATGTGAGCGCAGCAAATCTAGTCCTGCTCAAACTCTACAGCCTTGTCCCCCAAAACAAAAGATCAGTTTGTTACAGATGTGTGTACTGTGTTTGTCATGTTTTCCCTTTTCGACCAACGTAGTATCCCCCTTCCTTTCCTCTTTCAACCACGTCCTAGATTTATGCTATACAACTTTCCCCGCTACTTTCCCCCATTCCTTTCCTCTTTGAACCACGTCTTAGATTCATGTGATACAACTTTCCCCACTACTTTCCCCCTTCCTATCCTTTTTGAACCACATCCTAGATTCTTGCTATACAACTTTTCCCACTACTTTCCCCCATTCCTTTCCTCTTTGAACCACGTCCTAGATTTATGGTATACAACTTTCCCCACTACTTTCCTATTTGATCCAACACCTAGATTCGAGTGCAGAAGCGGAAAAAGCCCACATGCAGCTAGAGCAATGCATGTGGAATAAGTAAATTATACCTTAAGGTTCTTGGGGTGTGGTTCGGTGGGCGACTGGAGGCCGTTTGGCCCACACTATGTACGGCAGCAAAGAAGAAGGGGTTGGAGGCCCTCCCGCGCCGCCGTTGGGTGAAAGTGAACAGCTGCGCCGGTAGTGGATTCCCTCCCTCGCCAATGGCAACAATGTTAAGTCTCGTTCCCTTCCCGACGAACGGATCCTGCCGGCTCTTTGACCAGCAGTGAGGGGGAGAGAGAGGCCAACAAAGTCTTGTTTAGATCTGGAGAGGGTGAGAGTGTGTGAATAGAGCAACTACAAGCGCTGAGGCTCCAGCGTGTATATATATATATATACTGGAGAGAGAGCGAGATCGTATAGCTCCATATCAATCCATTTTGACCAGTCAAAGAATCCTCCTGGCACAAATTATACTCAAGTGTAGTTATCGAACCCGAGACCTCAAGTTTGATGACCGAACAGGCTAACCAGCTACACAACCCTCCCATTATGTTCAACGAGAGGAAAATAACCTTTTATACATTCCTGCATTCGTGTGACAAGCATGCCGTGTTTTTTTTGTGTGGGAGTCATTGGGATTTAAATCATAATCGTGTCATGTGGCTTTGGTGGTAAGACTATCCACAGTGGTGCAGAAATAATGCAGCCTTAGTCACCTTACTGTTGGGGATCATAGCAGAAATTTAAAATTTTCTACGCATCACCAAGATCAATCTATGGAGTAATCTGGCAACGAGGGGAAGGGGAGTGCATCTACATACCCTTGTAGATCGCTAAGCGGAAGCGTTGCAAGAACGCGGATGAGGTAGTCGTACTCGTGGCGATTCAGATCGCGGTCGGTTCCGATCTAAGCGCCGAACAATGGCGCCTTCGCGTTCAACACACGTGCAGCCCGATGACGTCTCCCATGCCTTGATCCAGCAAGGGGAGAGGGAGAGGTTGGGGAAGACTCCGTCCAACAGCAGCACGACAGCGTGGTGGTGGTGAAGAAGCATGGCACTCCAGCAGGGCTTCGCCAAGCACCGCAAGAGACAAGGAGGGAGAGGGGTAGGGCTGCGCCCAGAGGGAGATGTTCTCATGTGTATGGCAACCCCAAACCCCCACTATATATAGGGGGAAGGGAGGGGTTGTGCCCCCACCTAGGTTTCCACCCTAGGGGTGGCGGCCAGCCCTAGATCTCATCTAGGGGGCGGCAAAGGGGGAGAGAGGGGGGCGCACCACTAGGTGGGCCTTAGGCCCATCTGAGCCTAGGGTTTCCCCTTTTCCCCTTCTCTCTTCGCCTTGGGCCCTGGTGGGGGGCGCACCAGCCCACCTGGGGCTGGTCCCCTCCCACACTTGGCCCACGCAGCCCTCTGGGGCCGGTGGCCCCACCTGGTAGACCCCCAGGACCCTCCCGGTGGTCCCGGTACGTTACCGATAGCACCCGATACTTTTCCGGTGACCAAAACAGGACTTCCCATATATAAATCTGTACCTCCGGACCATTCTGGAACTCCTCGTGACGTCCGAGATCTCATCCGGGACTCCGAACAACATTCGGTAACCATGTATATCTATTCCCTATAACCCTAGCGTCATCGAACCTTAAGTGTGTAGACCCTACGGGTTCAGGAACCATGCAGACATGACCGAGACAACTCTCCGGCCAATAACCAATAGCAGGATCTGGATACCCATGTTGGCTCCCACATGTTCCATGATGATCTCATCAGATGAACCACGATGTCAAGGATTCAATCAACCCCGTATACAATTCCAATTGTCTACCGGTATAGTACTTGCCCGAGATTTGATCGTCGGTATACCGATACCTTGTTCAATCTCGTTACCGGCAAGTCTCTTTACTCGTTCCGTAACACATCATCCCATGATCAACTCCTTGGTCACATTGTGCACATTATGAAGATGTCCTACCGAGTGGGCCCAAAGATACCTCTCCGTTACACGGAGTAACAAATCCCAGTCTCGATTCGTGCCAACCCAACAGACACTTTCGGAGATACCCGTAGTACACCTTTATAGCCACCCAATTACGTTGTGACGTTTGGTACACCCAAAGCATTCCTACGGTATCTGGGAGTTGGACAATCTCATGGTCTAAGGAAAAAATACTTGACATTTAGAAAAGCTTTAGCATACGAACTACACGATCTTGTGCTAGGCTTAGGGTTGGGTCTTGTCCATCACATCATTCTCCTAATGATGTGATCCCGTTATCAATGACATCCAATGTCCATGGTCAGGAAACTGTGACCATCTGTTGATCAACGAGCTAGTCAACTAGAGGCTTACTAGGGACATGGTGTTTGTCTATGTATCCACACATGTATCTGAGTTTCCTATCAGTACAATTCTAGCATGCATAATAAAGACTATCATGAACAAGGAAATATAATAATAATAACTAACTTATTATTGCCTCTAGGGCATATTTCCAACAGTCTCCCACTTGCACTAGAGTCAATAATCTAGTTCACATCGCTATGTGATTAACACTCAAGGTCACATCGCCATGTGACTAACACCCAAAGAGTTTACTAGGTTTGATCATGTTATGCTTGTGAGAGATGTTATAGTCAACGGGTCTGCAACAATCAGATCCGCATGTACTTCGCAAAACTTTATGTCATATCGTAGATGCTGCTACCACGTTCCACTTGGAGCTATTCCAAATGGTTGCTCCATTATACACATCCGATTTTTCTACTCATAGTCATCCGGATAGGTGTTAAAGCTTGCAACGACGTAACTCTTTACGTCAAACTCTTTATCACCTCCATAACCGAGAAACATTTCCTTATTTCTCTAAGGATAATTTTGACCTCTATCTGGTGATCCACTCCTGGATCACCTTTGTACCCTCTTGCCAGACATGTGGCAAGGTACACATCAGGTGCGATACTCATCATGGCATACCGTATAGAGCCTATGACAAAAGCATAGGGGACGACCTTCGTCCTTCCTCTTTCTTCTACCGCGGTCAAGCTTTGAGTCAACTTCACACCTTACAACTCAGGTAAGAATCCCTTCTTTGACTGATCTATTTTGAACTCCTTCAAAATCATGTCAAGGTGTGCGTTCTTTGAAAGTATCATCGGGCGTCTTGATCTATCTCTATAGATCTTGATGCCCAGTATGTAAGCATCCTATCCAGGTCTTCCTTTGAAAATAATTCTTCAAAAAACCGTTTATGCTTTCCAGAAATTCTACATTATTTTGGATCAACAATATGTCATCCACATATACTTATCAGAAATGTTGTAGCGCTCACACTCACTTTCTTGAAAATACAAGTTTCTAGCAAACATTGTACAAACCTAAAAGCTTTGATCACTCCATCAAAGCATATATTCCGACTCCGAGATGCTTGCTCTAGTCCATAGAAGGATCGCTAGAGCTAGCATACCTTGTAGCATCCTTAGGATCGACAAAACCTTTCTGATTGTATCACATACAACCTTTCCTTACGAAAACTGGTAAGGAAACTTGTTTTGACATCCATCTGCCAGATTTCATAAATGCAGCTAATGCTAACATGATTCTGACGGACTTAAGCATCGCTATGGATGAGAAAATCTCATCACAGTCAACTCCTTGAACTTGTGAAAAACTCTTCGCCACAAGTCGAGCTTCATAGACGGTGACATTACCATCCACGTCCATCTTCTTATTAAAGATCCATTTATCTCAATGGCTTGCCGATCATCGGGCAAGTCCACCAAAGTCCATACTTTGTTTTGATACATGGATCCTATCTCGCATTTCTCGGCTTCTAACCATTTGTCGGAATACGGGCCCACCATCGCTTCTCCATAGTTCGTAGGTTCATTGTTGTCCAACAACATGACCTCTAAGATAGGATCACCATACCACTCGGGAGTAGTACATATCCTTGTCGACCTACGAGGTTCGATAGCAACTTGATCCGAAGCTTCATGATCACTATCATTAGTTTCCTCTTCAACAGTCGTAGGCTCCACAGAAACATCTTTCTGTGTTGCACTACTCTCTGGTTGAAGTGAGGGTTCGACAACCTCATCAAGTTCTATCTTCCTCCCACTCAATTTTTTTCGAGAGAAACTGCTTCTTGAGAAAGGGCCCGTTCTTAGCAACAAACACTTTGCCCTCGGATCTGAGATAGAAGGTATACCCAACTATTACCTTTGGGTATCCTATGAAGATGTATTTGTCCGCTTTGAGTTCGAGCTTTTCCGGCTGAAGCCTTAAGCATCGCGGCACCAAATATTAAGAAACGACAACTTTGGTTTCTTGCCAAACCAATGTTCATACGACATCGTCTCAACAGACTTAGATGGTGCCCTATCTAAAGTGAATGTAGCTATCTCTAATGCATAACCTCAAAATAATAGCAGTATATCGGTAAGAGACATCATAGATCGCACCATATCTCATAAGGTTCGATTACGACGTTCGGACACACCATTACGCTGTGGTATCCTAGGTGGCTTCAACTGCGAAACAATTCCACAATGTCTTAAGTGATTGCCAAACTCATAACTCAGAAAATCTCCCCTTGATTAGATCATAGGAACATGATCTTCTTGTTATGATGATTCTTAACTTCACTTTGAAATTGCTTGAAACTTTTCAAACGTTTCAGACTTTTGCTTCATTAAGTAAATATACCCATATCTACTCAAATCATCAGTGAAGATGAGAAAATAACGATATCCACCACACGCCTTAATTCTCATTGGATCACACACATCAGCATGTATGATTTCCAACAAGTCACTTGCCCGTTTCATTGTACCTGAAATTGGGATCTTAGTCATCCTGCCCATGAGGCATGGCTCGCATGTGTCAAGCGATTCAAAATCAAGTGACTCCAAACATCCATCAGCATGGAGTTTCTTCATGCATTTTATGCCAAAATGACCTAAACGGCAGTGCCACAAGAAAGTGGTACTATCATTATTAACTCTACATATTTTTTTGTGTGGAGTCATTGGGATTTAAATCATAATCGTGTCATGTGGCTTTGGTGGTAAGACTATCCATAGTGGTGCAGAAATAATGTAGCCTTAGTCACCTTACTGTTGGGGATCGTAGCAAAAATTTAAATTTTTTTACGCATCACCAAGATCAATCTATGGAGTAATCTAGCAACAAGGGGAAGGGGAGTGCATCTACATGCCCTTGTAGATTGCTAAGCGGAAGAGTTGCAAGAACGCGGATGAGGTAGTCGTACTCGTGGCGATTCAGATCGCGGTCGATTCCGATCTAAGCGCCGAACAATGGTGCCTCCGCGTTCAACACATGTGCAGCCCGATGACGTCTCCCGTGCCTTGATCCAGCAAGGGGAGAGGGAGAGGTTGGGGAAGACTCCGTCCAGCAGCAACACGATGGCATGGTGGTGGTGGAGGAGCATGGCACTCCAGCAGGGCTTCGCCAAGCACCGCAAGAGACGAGGAGGGAGAGGGGTAGGGCTGCGCCAAGAGGGAGATGTTCTCATGTGTATGGCAGCCCCAAACCCCCACTATATATAGGGGGAAGGGATGGGCTGTGCCCCCACCTAGGTTTCCACCCCTAGGGGTGGCGGCCAGCCCTAGATCTCATCTAGGGGGCGGCCAAGGGGGAGAGAGGGGGGCGCACCACTAGGTGGGCCTTAGGCCCATCTGAGCCTAGGGTTTCCCCTTTTCCCCTTCTCTCTTCGCCTTGGGCCCTGGTGGGGGGGCGCACCAGCCCACCTGGGGCTGGTCCCCTCCCACACTTGGCCCACGCAGCCCTCTGGGGCCGGTGGCCCCACCTGGTGGACCCCCGGGACCCTCCCGGTGGTCCCGGTACGTTACCGATAGCACCCGAAACTTTTCCGATGACCAAAACAAGACTTCCCATATATAAATCTTTACCTCTGGACCATTCCAGAACTCCTCGTGACGTCCGGGATATCATTCAGGACTCCGAACAACATTCGCTAACCACGTATATCTATTCCCTATAACCCTAGCGTCATCGAACCTTAAGTGTGTAGACCCTATGGGTTCGGGAACCATGCAGACATGACCGAGACAACTCTCCGGCCAATAACCAAGAACGGGATCTGGATACCCATGTTGGATCCCACATGTTCCATGATGATCTCATCGGATGAACCACGATGTCAAGGATTCAATCAACCCCGTATACAATTCCCTTTGTCTGTCGGTATAGTACTTGCCCGAGATTCGATCGTCGGTATACCGATACCTTGTTCAATCTTGTTACCGGCAAGTCTCTTTACTCGTTCCGTAACACATCATCCCGTGATCAACTCCTTGGTCACATTGTGCACATTATGATGATGTCCTACCAAGTGGGCCCAGAGATACCTCTCCGTTACACGGAGTGACAAATCCCAGTCTCGATTCATGCCAACCCAACAGACACTTTTGGAGATACCCGTAGTACACCTTTATAGCCACCCAGTTACGTTGTGACATTTGGTACACCCAAAGCATTCCTACGGTATCCGGGAGTTGCACAATCCCATGGTCTAAGGAAAAAATACTTGATATTTAGAAAAGCTTTAGCATATGAACTACACGATCTTGTGCTAGGCTTAGGATTGGGTCTTGTCCATCACATCATTCTCCTAATGATGTGATCCCGTTATCAATGACATCCAATGTCCATGGTTAGGAAACCGTCACCATCTGTTGATCAACGAGCTAGTCAACTAGAGGCTTACTAGGGACATGGTGTTTGTCTATGTATCCACACATGTATCTGAGTTTCCTATCAATACAATTCTAGCATGGATAATAAACGATTATCATGAACAAGGAAATATAATAATAATAACTAACTTATTATTGCCTCTAGGGCATATTTGTTGGGTTTCGTAGTAATTTCAAAAAATTTCCTACGCGCACACAGGATCATGTGATGCATAGCAACGAGAGGAGAGTGTTGTCTACGTACCCAACGCAGACCGACTGCGGAAGCGATGACACGACGTAGAGGAAGTAGTCGTACGTCTTCACGATCCAACCGATCAAGCACCGAAACTACGGCACCTCCGAGTTCGAGCACACGTTCAGCTCGATGACGATCCCCGGACTCCGATCCAGCAAAGTGTCGGGGAAGAGTTTTGTCAGCACGACGGCGTGGTGACGATCTTGATGAATTACAGCAGCAGGGCTTCGCCTAAACTCCGCTACAGTATTATCGAGGAATATGGTGGCAGGGGGCACCGCACACGGCTAAGGAATCGATCACGTGGATCAACTTGTGTCAACTTGTTTGTTTAGAGGTGCCCCTGCCTCAGTATATAAAGGAGCCAAGGGGGGAGGGTGCGCCGGCCAGGAGGAGGAGGCGCAGGAGGAGTCCTACTCCTACCGGGAGTAGGACTCCCCTCCAATCCTATTCCAACTAGGATTCCCAAGGGGGAAAGAGGGAGAGGGGTGGCCGGCCACCTCTCCTAGTCCTAATAGGACTAGGAGAAGGGGGGAGGCGCGCAGCCCCCTTGGGCTGCCCCTTTCTCCTTTCCACTAAGGCCCATGAAGGCCCATGTGGTTCCCGGGGGGTTCCGGTAACCTCCCGGTAACCCGGTAAAATCCCGATTTCACCCGGAACACTTCCGATGTCCAAACATAGGCTTCCAATATATCAATCTTTATGTCTCGACCATTTCGAGACTCCTCGTCATGTCCGTGATCACATCCGGGACTCCGAACAACCTTCGGTACATCAAAATGCATAAACTCATAATATAACTGTCATCGTAACCTTAAGCGTGCGGACCCTACGGGTTCGAGAACAATGTAGACATGACCGAGACATGTCTTTGGTCAATAACCAATAGCGGGACCTGGATGCCCATATTGGCTCCTACATATTCTACGAAGATCTTTATCGGTCAGACCGCATAACAACATACGTTGTTCCCTTTGTCATCGGTATGTTACTTGCCCGAGATTCGATCGTCGGTATCCAATACCTAGTTCAATCTCGTTAACGGCAAGTCTCTTTACTCGTTCCGTAATACATCATCTCACAACTAACATATTAGTTGTAATGCTTGCAAGGCTTATGTGATGTGTATTACCGAGAGGGCCCAGAGATACCTCTCCGACAATCGGAGTGACAAATCCTAATCTCGAAATACGCCAACCCAACATCGACCATTGGAGACACCTGTAGTACTCCTTTATAATCACCCAGTTACGTTGTTACGTTTGGTAGTACCCAAAGTGTTCCTCCGGTAAACGGGAGTTGCATAATCTCATAGTCATAGGAACATGTATAAGTCATGAAGAAAGCAATAGCAACATACTAAACGATCGGGTGCTAAGCTAATGGAATGGGTCATGTCAATCAGATCATTCTACTAATGATGTGACCTCGTTAATCAAATAACAACTCATTTGTTCATGGTTAGGAAACATAACCATCTTTGATTAACGAGCTAGTCAAGTAGAGGCATACTAGTGACACTCTGTTTGTCTATGTATTCACACATGTATTATGTTTCCGGTAAATACAATTCTAGCATGAATAATAAACATTTATCATGATTATAAGGAAATAAATAATAACTTTATTATTGCCTCTAGGGCATATTTCCTTCAATCTCCCACTTGCACTAGAGTCAATAATCTAGATTACACTGTAATGAATCTAACACCCATGGAGCTTTGGTGCTGATCATGTTTTGCTCGTGGAAGAGGCTTAGTCAACGGGTCTGCAACATTCAGATCCGTATGTATCTTGCAAATCTCTATGTCTCCCACCTGGACTAGATCCCGGATGGAGTTGAAGCGTCTCTTGATGTGTTTGGTCCTTTTGTGAAATCTGGATTCCTTTGCCAAGGCAATTGCACCAGTATTGTCACAAAAGATTTTCATTGGACCCGATGCACTAGGTATGACACCTAGATCGGATATGAACTCCTTCATCCAGACTCCTTCATTTGCTGCTTCCGAAGCAGCTATGTATTCCGCTTCACATGTAGATCCCGCTACGACGCTTTGTTTAGAACTGCACCAACTGACAGCTCCACCGTTTAATGTAAACACGTATCCGGTTTGCGATTTTGAATCGTCTGGATCAGTGTCAAAGCTTGCATCAACGTAACCTTTTACGATGAGCTCTTTGTCACTTCCATATACGAGAAACATATCCTTAGTCCTTTTCAGGTATTTCAGGATGTTCTTGACCGCTGTCCAGTGATCCATTCCTGGATTACTTTGGTACCTCCCTGCTAAACTTATAGCAAGGCACACATCAGGTCTGGTACACAGCATTGCATACATGATAGAGCCTATGGCTGATGCATAGGGAACATCTTTCATATTCTCTCTATCTTCTGCAGTGGTCGGGCATTGAGTCTTACTCAATTTCACACCTTGTAACACAGGCAAGAACCCTTTCTTTGCTTGATCCATTTTGAATTTCTTCAAAATTTTGTCAAGGTATGTGCTTTGTGAAAGTCCAATTAAGCGTCTTGATCTGTCTCTATAGATCTTAATGCCTAATATGTAAGCAGCTTCACCGAGGTCTTTCATTGAAAAACTTTTATTCAAGTATCCCTTTATGCTATCCAGAAATTCTATATCATTTCCAATCAGTAATATGTCATCCACATATAATATCAAAAATGCTACAGAGCTCCCACTCACTTTCTTGTAAATACAGGCTTCTCCAAAAGTCTGTATAAAACCAAATGCTTTGATCACACTATCAAAACGTTTATTCCAACTCCGAGAGGCTTGCACCAGTCCATAAATGGATCGCTGGAGCTTGCACACTTTGTTAGCTCCCTTTGGATCGACAAAACCTTCTGGTTGCATCATATACAACTCTTCTTCCAGAAATCCATTCAGGAATGCAGTTTTGACATCCATTTGCCAAATTTCATAATCATAAAATGCGGCAATTGCTAACATGATTCGGACGGACTTAAGCATCGCTACGGGTGAGAAGGTCTCATCGTAGTCAATTCCTTGAACTTGCCGAAAACCTTTTGCAACAAGTCGAGCTTTGTAGACAGTAACATTACCATCAGCGTCAGTCTTCTTCTTAAAAATCCATTTATTCTCAATTGCTTGCCGATCATCGGGCAAGTCAACCAAAGTCCATACTTTGTTCTCATACATGGATCCCATCTCAGATTTCATGGCTTCAAGCCACTTTACGGAATCTGGGCTCACCATCGCTTCTTCATAGTTCGTAGGTTCATCATGATCTAGTAGCATGACCTCCAGAACAGGATTACCGTACCACTCTGGTGCGGATCTTACTCTGGTTGATCTACGCGGTTCAGTAGTATCTTGATCTGAAGTTTCATGATCATTATCATTGGCTTCCTCACTAACTGGTGTAGGTGTCACTGAAACAGTTTTCTGTGATGAACTACTTTCCAGTAAGGGAGCAGGTACAGTTACCTCGTCAAGTTCTACTTTCCTCCCACTCACTTCTTTCGAGAGAAACTCCTCTAGAAATGATCCATTCTTAGCAACGAATGTTTTGCCTTCGGATCTGTGATAGAAGGTGTACCCAACAGTTTCCTTTGGGTATCCTATGAAGACACATTTCTCCGATTTGGGTTCGAGCTTATCAGGTTGAAGCTTTTTCACATAAGCATCGCAGCCCCAAACTTTAAGAAACGACAACTTTGGTTTCTTGCCAAACCACAGTTCATAAGGCGTCGTCTCAACGGATTTTGATGGTGCCCTATTTAACGTGAATGCGGCCGTCTCTAAAGCATATCCCCAAAATGATAGCGGTAAATCAGTAAGAGACATCATAGATCGCACCATATCTAGTAAAGTACGATTACGACGTTCGGACACACCATTACGCTGTGGTGTTCCGGGTGGCGTGAGTTGCGAAACTATTCCACAATTTTTCAAATGTACACCAAACTCGTAACTCAAATATTCTCCTCCACGATCAGATCGTAGAAACTTTATTTTCTTGTTACGATGATTTTCAACTTCACTCTGAAATTCTTTGAACTTTTCAAATGTTTCAGACTTATGCTTCATTAAGTAGATATATCCATATCTGCTCAAATTATCTGTGAAGGTGAGAAAATAACGATATCCGCCACGAGCCTCAATATTCATCGGGCCACATACATCGGTATGTATGATTTCCAACAAATCTGTTGCTCTCTCCATAGTACCGTAGAACGGTGTTTTAGTCATCTTGCCCATGAGGCACGGTTCGCAAGTACCAAGTGATTCATAATCAAGTGGTTCCAACAGTCCATTAGTATGGAGTTTCTTCATGCGTTTTACACCGATATGACCTAAACGACAGTGCCACAAATAAGTTGCACTTTCATTATCAACTCTGCATCTTTTGGTTTCAACATTATGAATATGTGTATTACTACTATCGAGATTTAGTAAGAATAGACCACTCTTCAAGGGTGCATAACCATAAAAGATATTACTCATATAAATAGAACAACCATTATTCTCTGATTTAAATGAATAACCGTCTCGCATTAAACAAGATCCAGATATAATGTTCATGCTCAACGCTGGCACCAAATAACAATTATTTAGGTCTAATACTAATCCCGAAGGTAGATGTAGAGGTAGCGTGCCGACCGCGATCACATCGACTTTGGAACCGTTTCCCACGCGCATCGTCACCTCATCCTTTGCCAGTGCCCGCTTATTCTGTAGTCCCTGTTTCGAGTTACAAATATTAGCAACAGAACCAGTATCAAATACCCAGGTGCTACTGCGAGCATTGGTAAGGTACACATCAATAACATGTATATCACATATACCTTTGTTCACCTTGCCATCCTTCTTATCCGCCAAATACTTGGGGCAGTTCCGCTTCCAGTGACCAGTCTGCTTGCAGTAGAAGCACTCAGTTTCAGGCTTAGGTTTAGACTTGGGTTTCTTCTCTTGAGCAGCAACTTGCTTGCCGTTCTTTTTGAAGTTCCCCTTTTTCTTCCCTTTGCCCTTTTTCTTGAAACTAGTGGTCTTGTTAACCATCAACACTTGATGCTCCTTCTTGATTTCTACCTCCGCAGCTTTCAGCATTGCGAAGAGCTCGGGAATAGTCTTGTTCATCCCTTGCATATTATAGTTCATCACGAAGCTCTTGTAGCTCGGTGGCAGTGATTGGAGAATTCTGTCAATGACGCAATCATCCGGAAGATTAACTCCCAATTGAATCAAGTGATTATTATACCCAGACATTTTGAGTATATGCTCACTGACAGAACTGTTCTCTTCCATCTTGCAGCTATAGAACTTATTGGAGACTTCATATCTCTCAATCCGGGCATTTGCTTGAAATATTAACTTCAACTCCTGGAACATCTCATATGCTCCATGACGTTCAAAACGTCGTTGAAGTCCCGATTCTAAGCCGTAAAGCATGGCACACTGAACTATCGAGTAGTCATCAGCTTTGCTCTGCCAGACGTTCATAACATCTGGCGTTGCTCCAGCAGCAGGCCTGGCACCCGGTGCTTCCAGGACGTAATTCTTCTGTGCAGCAATGAGGATAATCCTCAAGTTACGGACCCAGTCCGTGTAATTGCTACCATCATCTTTCAACTTTGCTTTCTCAAGGAACGCATTAAAATTTAACGGAACAACAGCACGAGCAATCTATCTACAATCAACATAAACAAGCAAGATACTATCAGGGACTAAGTTCATGATAAATTTTAAGTTCAATTAATCATATTATTAAAGAACTCCCACTTAGATAGACATCCCTCTAATCCTCTAAGTGATCACGTGATCCAAATCAACTAAACCATGTCCGATCATCACGTGAGATGGAGTAGTTTCATCGGTGAACATCATTATGTTGATCATATCTACTATATGATTCACGCTCGACCTTTCGGTCTCCGTGTTCCGAGGCCATATCTGCATATGCTAGGCTCGTCAAGTTTAACCTGAGTATTCTGCGTGCGCAACTGTTTTGCACCCGTTGTATTTGAACGTAGAGCCTATCACACCCGATCATCACGTGGTGTCTCAGCACGAAGAACTTTTGCAACGGTGCATACTCAGGGAGAACACTTCTTGATAATTTAGTGAGAGATCATCTTATAATGCTACCGTCAATCAAAGCAAGATAAGATGCATAAAAAGATAAACATCACATGCAATCAATATAAGTGATATGATATGGCCATCATTATCTTGTGCTTGTGATCTCCATCTCCAAAGCACCGTCATGATCACCATCGTCACCGGCGCGACACCTTGATCTCCATCGTAGCATCGTTGTCGTCTCGCCAATCTTATGCTTCCACGACTATCACTACCGTTTAGTAAAGCATTACATCGCGATTGCATTGCATACAATAAAGCGACAACCATATGGCTCCTGCCAGTTGCCGATAACTTGGTTACAAAACATGATCATCTCATACAATAAAATTCAGCATCATGCCTTGACCATAGCACATCACAACATGCCCTGCAAAAACAAGTTAGACGTCCTCTACTTTGTTGTTGCATGTTTTACGTGGCTGCTACGGGCTTAAGTAAGAACCAATCTCACCTACGCATCAAAACCACAACGATAGTTTGTCAAATAGACTCCGTTTTAACCTTCGCAAGGACCGGGCGTAGCCATACTTGGTTCAACTAAAGTTGGAGAGGCAGTCGCCCGCAAGCCATCTCTGTGCAAAGCACGTCGAGGGAACCGGTCTCGCGTAAGCGTACGCGTAAGGTTGGTCCGGGTCGTCTCGTCCAACAATACCGCTGAACCAAAATATGACATGCTGGTAGGCAGTATGACTTGTATCGTCCACAACTCACTTGTGTTCTACTCGTGCATATAACATCAACATCATTAACCTAGGCTCGGATGCCACTGTTGGGTTTCGTAGTAATTTCAAAAATTTTCCTACGCGCACACAGGATCATGTGATGCATAGCAACGAGAGGAGAGTGTTGTCTACGTACCCAATGCAGACCGACTGCGGAAGCGATGACACGACGTAGAGGAAGTAGTCGTACGTCTTCACGATCCAACCGATCAAGCACCGAAACTATGGCACCTCCGAGTTCGAGCACACGTTCAGCTCGATGACGATCCCCGGACTCCGATCCAGCAAAGTGTCGGGGAAGAGTTTTGTCAGCACGACGGCGTGGTGACGATCTTGATGAATTACAGCAGCAGGGCTTCGCCTAAACTCCGCTACAGTATTATCGAGGAATATGGTGGCAGGGGGCACCGCACACGGCTAAGGAATCGATCACGTGGATCAACTTGTGTCAACTTGTTTGTTTAGAGGTTCCCCTGCCTCAGTATATAAAGGAGCCAAGGGGGGAGGGTGCGCCGGCCAGGAGGAGGAGGCGCAGGAGGAGTCCTACTCCTACCGGGAGTAGGACTCCCCTCCAATCCTATTCCAACTAGGATTCCCAAGGGGGAAAGAGGGAGAGGGGTGGCCGGCCACCTCTCCTAGTCCTAATAGGACTAGGAGAAGGGGGGAGGCGCGCAGCCCCCTTGGGCTGCCCCTTTCTCCTTTCCACTAAGGCCCATGAAGGCCCATGTGGTTCCCGGGGGGTTCCGGTAACCTCCCGGTAACCCGGTAAAATCCCGATTTCACCCGGAACACTTCCGATGTCCAAACAAAGGCTTCCAATATATCAATCTTTATGTCTCGACCATTTCGAGACTCCTCGTCATGTCCGTGATCACATCCGGGACTCCGAACAACCTTAGGTACATCAAAATGCATAAACTCATACTATAACTGTCATCGTAACCTTAAGCGTGCGGACCCTACGGGTTCGAGAACAATGTAGACATGACCGAGACATGTCTCTGGTCAATAACCAATAGCGGGACCTGGATGCCCATATTGGCTCCTACATATTCTACGAAGATCTTTATCGGTCAGACCGCATAACAACATACGTTGTTCCCTTTGTCATCGGTATGTTACTTGCCCGAGATTCGATCGTCGGTATCCAATACCTAGTTCAATCTCGTTACCGGTAAGTCTCTTTACTCGTTCCGTAATACATCATCTCACAACTAACATATTAGTTGTAATGCTTGCAAGGCTTATGTGATGTGTATTACCGAGAGGGCCCAGAGATACCTCTCCGACAATCGGAGTGACAAATCCTAATCTCGAAATACGCCAACCCAACATCGACCATTGGAGACACCTGTAGTACTCCTTTATAATCACCCAGTTACGTTGTGACGCTTGGTAGTACCCAAAGTGTTCCTCCGGTAAACGGGAGTTGCATAATCTCATAGTCATAGGAACATGTATAAGTCATGAAGAAAGCAATAGCAACATACTAAACGATCGGGTGCTAAGCTAATGGAATGGGTCATGTCAATCAGATCATTCTACTAATGATGTGACCTCGTTAATCAAATAACAACTCATTGTTCATGGTTAGGAAACATAACCATCTTTGATTAACGAGCTAGTCAAGTAGAGGCATACTAGTGACACTTTGTTTGTCTATGTATTCACACATGTATTATGTTTCCGGTTAATACAATTCTAGCATGAATAATAAACATTTATCATGAAATAAGGAAATAAATAATAACTTTATTATTGTCTCTAGGGCATATTTCCTTCACCGGCCACCTCTCCTAGTCCTAATAGGACTAGGGGAAGGGGGGGCGCGCAGCCCATCTAGGGCAGCCCCTTCTCTTTTCCACTAAGGCCCACTATGGCCCAAATAGCTCCCGGGGGGTTCCGGTAACCCTCCCGGTATTCCGGTAAAATCCCGATTTCACCCGGAACACTTCCGATATCCAAATATAGGCTTCCAATATATCAATCTTTACGTCTCGACCATTTCGAGACTCCTCGTCATGTCCGTGATCACATCCGGGACTCCGAACAACCTTCGGTACATCAAAATGCATAAACTCATAATATAACTGTCATCGTAACCTTAAGCGTGCGGACCCTACGGGTTCGAGAACAATGTAGACATGACCGAGACACGTCTCTGGTCAATAACCAATAGCGGGACCTGGATGCCCATATTGGCTCCTACATATTCTACGAAGATCTTTATCGGTTAGACCGCATAACAACATACGTTGTTCCCTTTGTCATCGGTATGTTACTTGCCCGAGATTCGATCGTCGGTATCCAATACCTAGTTCAATCTCGTTACCGGCAAGTCTCTTTACTCGTTCCGTAATACATCATCTCACAACTAACATATTAGTTGTAATGCTTGCAAGGCTTATGTGATGTGTATTACCGAGAGGGCCCAGAGATACCTCTCCGACAATTGGAGTGACAAATCCTAATCTCGAAATACGCCAACCCAACATCGACCATTGGAGACACCTGTAGTACTCCTTTATAATCACCCATTTACGTTGTGACGTTTGGTAGTACCCAAAGTGTTCCTCCGGTAAACGGGAGTTGCATAATCTCATAGTCATAGGAACATGTATAAGTCATGAAGAAAGCAATAGCAACATACTAAACGATCAGGTGCTAAGCTAATGGAATGGGTCATGTCAATCAGATCATTCTACTAATGATGTGACCTCGTTAATCAAATAACAACTCATTGTTCATGGTTAGGAAACATAACCATCTTTGATTAACGAGCTAGTCAAGTAGAGGCATACTAGTGACACTCTGTTTGTCTATGTATTCACACATGTATTATGTTTCCGGAAAATACAATTCTAGCATGAATAATAAACATTTATCATGATTATAAGGAAATAAATAATAACTTTATTATTGCCTCTAGGGCATATTTCCTTCAATATTTCCAACACTTACCTCTCTCCACGTAGTACGTTGGGTCCCACCAGTCAGAGGGTGAAACAAACAAATTAATAAGAAAAATTAAAAGCGCCAGTGGTATATCTTACCTCACATATCTCGCTACTTCTTGGGAACACTGTCCAATTGATCCCTCTGTTCGCTCACGTACTATTTTAAGTGAATCCTTATTATAACATGCACACAATTTTGGGAACTTGTATTCGACCTAAGTCAGTGTGCCACCGTATCTCGTACTAGTCCCTCCGTCTAGGTGTAATAAGTCATGTTAGAAGGTGCAACAGGACCAAGGTGCAAGTAGATTGGAGGAGCAGGAGAAACTTGACCGGTCATTCCTCCAATCAAAGCCCTGGTTTTTGTCTCTAAACACAACAATTAATCCAAATAACTAAGAGATGCCGTTTTAGCTACCATGCAGGGCTATGTATTAACTCGCCTGCAAGCTGACTTTGATTTCTTGACTGATCAACGCATAGTTGCGCTCCATGCATTGAGTTTCCGGGGGAGATAACAAGGCAGAGTAAGGAGCGATTGGTTACATTGCTTAGGCTGGTCATAGTGGTGAGTAACTTGGACTAGTAACATGTCTATGTTACTACTACACGAAGTTTGCCGTAGGAAGCGAGCCGATCTGGCTCTCCTGAGCTAGCAAGGTTTTTCTAGCCCACCCAGGCTAGCTGGCCCACAAAAGCTAACATATTTTAACAGTTCCAAATGCCTAACCTTGCCGGCTATGCTATAAGCTGTTCTTGATAAGGATTTCCAAACGCTCCCTAAGTAACAATGCTCGCTAGCAATGAGGCCAGGAGGGGATTGAGATGCGAAGTTAATGGACGACGCCTAAACATTTTGGGAATATCTGATTTCTGTAAGATGACTTAACACCTAGATGGAGGGAGCACTACTCCTCAGTCCAGGTGGAATATTCGTCACCTCTTCTCTTCTTGTACGTACTCCATTTGTATCTCACTTCCTATGGCTTCGCACTCGCACGATTTTCCTATTCTATGAACCTGTGTGTGCGTGTGAGTGTGTGTGTGTCTGTTTAATAGCATGTGTGTGTTAGAGAGAGCGACAGAACGATCTACTCCTACAGAGAGATGGTGTGTAGTGTATGATTTTAGTCACGAGAGTCGATGCATCCTCTCGTTTCCGGGCGTCCGGTAGGGATAGGCGGACAGCTGCCACACCCGCTCCTGACCAGCCTGGTCCACCCAAAGCCCCTCCATCACCTACGTGCGCTTTGTTGGGGAACGTTGCAGAAAATAAAAAATTTCCTATGGTTTCACCAAGATCCATCTATGAGTTTATCTAGCAACGAGTGATAGTAGTGCATCTACATACCTTTGTAGATCGCAAGCGGAAGCGTTCAAGAGAACGGGGTTGAGGGAGTCGTACTCGTCGAGATCCAAATCACCAATGGCCAAGTGCCGGACGGACAGCACCTCCGTGTTCAACTCACGTACGGAGCGTATGACGTCTCCTCCTTCTTGATCCAGCAAGGGGGAAGGAGAGGTTGATGAAGATCCAGCAGCACGACGGCATGGTGGTGGATGCAGCAGGGTTGCGGCAGGGCTTCGCCAAGCGACTACGGGAGGAGGAGGTGTAGCAAGGGGAGAGGGAGGCGCCAAGACTTCAGGTGCGGCTGCCCTCCCTCCCCCCTCTTTATATAGGGACCCCCAGGGGGGGCCGGCCCTAGAGATGGGATCTTTAGGGGGGGCGGCCAAGGGGGGTAGAGTGCCCCCCAAGGCAAGTGGAGGCGCCCCCTCCCCTAGGGTTCCCAACCCTAGGCGCAGAGGGGGGCCTATGGGGGGCGCACCAGCCCACCAGGGGCTGGTTCCCCTCCCACTTCAGCCCATGGGGCCCTCCGGGATAGGTGGGCCCACCCGGTGGACCCCCGGGACCCTTCCGGTGGTCCCGGTACTTTCCCGATGGCCGAAACTCGACTTCCCATATATAATTCTTTACCTCCGGACCATTCCGGAACTCCTCGTGACGTCTGGGATCTCATCCGGGACTCCAAACAACTTTCGGTTTGCTACATACTCATATTCATACAACCCTAGCGCCACCGAACCTTAAGTGTGTAGACCCTACGAGTTCGGGAGACATGTAGACATGACCGAGACGGCTCTCCGGTCAATAACCAATAGCGGGATCTGGATACCCATGTTGTCTCCCACATACTCCTTGATGATCTCATCGGATGAACCACAATGTCGAGGATTTAAGCAACCCCGTATACAATTCCCTTTGTCAATCGGTATGTTACTTGTCCGAGATTCAATCATCGGTATCCCAATACCTCGTTCAATCTCATTACCGACAATTCACTTTACTCGTATCGTAACGCATGATCCCGTGACCAGACACTTGGTCACTTTGAGCTCATTATGATGATGCATTACCGAGTGGGCCCAGAGATACCTCTCTGTTATATAGAGTGACAAATCCCAGTCTCGATCCGTGTCAACCCAACAGACACTTTCGGGGATACCTGTAGTGCACCTTTAGAGTCACCTAGTTACGTTGTGACATTTGGTACACCCAAAGCACTCCTACGGTATCCGGGAGTTACACGATCTCATGGTCTAAGGAAAAGATACTTGACATTGGAAAAGCTCTAGCAAAACGAACTACACGATCTTGTGCTATGCTTAGGATTGGGTCTTGTCCATCACATCATTCTCCTAATGATGTGATCCCGTTATCAATGACATCCAATGTCCATAGTCAGGAAACCATGACTATCTGTTGATCAACGAGCTAGTCAACTAGAGGCTCACTAGGGACATATTGTGGTCTATGTATTCACACGTGTATTACGATTTCCGGATAATACAATTATAGCATGAACAAAAGACAATTATCATGAACAAGGAAATATAATAATAATCATTTTATTATTGCCTCTAGGGCATATTTCCAGCAGTCTCCTACTTGCACTAGAGTCAATAATCTAGTTACATTGTGATGAATCAAACACCCATAGAGTTCTGGTGTTGATCATGTTTTGCTCGCGGAAGAGGTTTAGTCAATGGATCTGCGACATTCTGATCCGTATGTACTTTGCAAATATCTATGTCTCCATCTTGAACATTTTCACGGATGGAGTTGAAACGACGCTTGATGTGCCTGGTCTTCTTGTGAAACCTGGGCTCCTTGGCAAGGGCAATAGCTCCAGTGTTGTCACAGAAGAGAGTGATTGGCCCCCACGCATTGGGTATGACTCCGAGGTCGGTGATGAACTCCTTCATCCATATTGCTTCATGTGCTGCCTCTGAGGCTGCCATGTACTCCGCTTCACATGTAGATCCCGCCACGACGCTCTGCTTGCAACTGCACCAGCTTACTGATCCATGATTCAACATATACACGTATCCGGTTTGTGACTTAGAGTCATCCAGATCTGTGTCGAAGCTAGCGTCGACGTAACCCTTTATGATGAGCTCTTCGTCACCTCCATAAACGAGAAATATGTCCTTTGTCCTTTTCAGGTACTTCAGGATATTCTTGACCGCTGTCCAGTGTTCCTTGCCGGGATTACTTTGGTACCTTCCTACCAAACTTACGGCAAGGTTTACATCAGGTCTGGTACACAGCATGGCATACATAATAGATCCTATGGCTGAGGCATAGGGGATGACACTCATCTCTTATTTATCTTTTGCCGTGGTCGGGCATTGAGCCGAGCTCAATCTCACACCTTGCAATATAGGCAAGAACCCTTTCTTGGACTGATCCATTTTGAACTTCTTCAATATCTTATCAAGGTATGTGCTTTGTGAAAGACCTATGAGGCGTCTTGATCTATCCCTATAGATCTTGATGCCTAATATGTAAGCAGATTCTCCAAGGTCCTTCATTTAAAAACACTTATTCAAGTGGGCCTTAATGTTGTCCAAAAGTTCTATATTATTTCCCATCAAAAGTATGTCATCTACATATAATATGAGAAATGCTACAGAGCTCCCACTCACTTTCTTGTAAACGCAGGCTTCTCCATAAGTCTACATAAACCCAAATGCTTTGATCATCTCATCAAAGCGAATGTTCCAACTCCGAGATGCTTGCACCAGCCCATAAATGGATCACTAGAGCTTGCATACCTTGTTAGCATTCTTAGGATCGACAAAACCCTCCGGCTGCATCATATATAGTTCTTCCTTAAGATAGCTGTTAAGGAATGCCGTTTTGACGTCCATATGCCATATCTCATAATCATAGTATGCGGTAATTGCTAACATGATTCGGACGGACTTTAGCTTCGCTATGGGAGAGAAAGTCTCATCGTAGTCAACCCCTTGAACTTGTCGATAACCCTTAGCGACAAGTCGAGCTTTATAGATGGTAACATTACCATCCGCATCCGTCTTCTTCTTAAAGATCCATTTGTTTTCTATCGCTCGCCGATCATCGGGCAAGTCTGTCAAAGTCCATACTTTGTTTTCATACATGGATTCTATCTCGGATTGAATGGCTTCAAGCCATTTGTTGGAATCTGGGCCCGCCATCGCTTCTTCATAGTTCGAAGGTTCACCGTTGTCTAACAACATGATTTCCAGGACAGGGTTGCCATACCACTCTGGTATGGAACGTGTCCTTGTGGACCTACGAAGTTCAGTAGCAACTTGATCCGAAGTACCTTGATCATCATCATTAATTTCCTCTCCAGTTGGTGTAGGCACCACAGGAACATTTTCCTGAGCTGCACTACTTTCCGGTTCGAGAGGTAGTACTTCATCGAGTTCTACTTTCCTCCCTCTTACTCCTTTCGAGAGAAACTCTTTTTCCAAAAATGATTCGTTCTTGGCAACAAAGATCTTGCCTTCGGATCTAAGGAAGAAGGTATACCCAATGGTTTCCTTAGGGTATCCTATGAAGACGCATTTTTCCGACTTGGGTTCAAGCTTTTCAGGTTGAAGTTTCTTGACATAAGCATCGCATCCCCAAACTTTTAGAAACGACAGCTTAGGTTTCTTCCCAAACCATAATTCATACGGTGTCATCTCAACGGATTTAGACGGAGCCCTATTTAAAGTGAATGTAGTTGTCTCTAGAGCGTATCCCCAAAATGATAGCGGTAAATCGGTAAGAGACATCATAGATCGCACCATATCCAATAGAGTGCGATTACGACGTTCGGACACACCATTACACTGAGCTGTTCTAGGCGACGTGAGCTGTGAAACGATTCCACATTTTCTTAAGTGCGTACCAAATTCGTGACTTAAATATTCTCCTCCACGATCTGATCGTAAGAATTTTATCTTTCCGTCACGTTGATTCTCTACTTCACTCTAAAATTCCTTGAATTTTCCAAAGGTCTCAAACTTGTGTTTCATCGAGTAGACATACCCATATCTACTCAAGTCATCAGTGAGAGTAAGAACGTAACGATATCCTCCGCGAGCCTCAACGCTCATTGGACCGCACACATCGGTATGTATGATTTCCAATAAGTTGGTTGCTCACTCCATTGTTCCGGAGAACGGAGTCTTGGTCATTTTGCCCATGAGGCATGGTTCGCATGTGTCAAATGATTCATAATCGAGAGACTCTAAAAGTCCATCAGCATGGAGCTTCTTCATGCACTTGACACCAATGCGACCAAGGCGGCAGTGCCACAAGTATGTGGGACTATCATTATCAACTTTACATCTTTTGGTATTTACACTATGAATATGTGTAACATTACGTTCGAGATTCATTAAGAATAAACCATTGACCATCGGGGCATGACCATAAAACATATCTCTCATATAAATAGAACAACCATTATTCTCGGATTTAAATGAGTAGCCATCTCGCATTAAACGAGATCCAGATACAATGTTCATGCTCAAACTTGGCACTAAATAACAATTATTGAGGTTTAAAACTAATCCCGTAGGTAAATGTAGAGGTAGTGTGCCGACGGTGATCACATCGACCTTGGAACCATTCCCGACGCGCATTGTCACCTCGTCCTTCGCCAGTATCCGCTTATTCCGTAGCTTCTGCTGTGAGTTACAAATATGAGCAACGGCACCGGTATCAAATACCCCGGAGTTACTACGAGTACTGGTAAGGTACACATCAATTACATGTATATCAAATATACCTTTAGTATTGCCGGCCTTCTTGTCCGCTAAGTATTTGGGGCAGTTCCGCTTCCAGTGACCCTTCCCTTTGCAATAAAAGCACTCAGTCTCAGGCTTGGGTCCTTTCCTTGACTTCTTCCCGGCAATTGGCTTACCGGGCGCGGCAACATCTTTGCCGTCCTTCTTGAAGTTCTTCTTTCCCTTGCCCTTCTTGAACTTGGTTGTTTTATTGACCATCAACACTTGATGTTCTTTCTTGATTTCTACCTCTGCCGACTTCAGCATTAAAAATACTTCAGGAATAGTTTTCACCATCCCCTGCATATTGTAGTTCATCACAAAGCTCTTGTAGCTCGGTGGGAGCGACTAAAAGATTCTGTCAATGACCGCCTCGTCCGGGAGGTTAATGTCCAGCTGGGACAGGCGGTTGTGCAACCCAGACATTTTGAGTATGTGCTCACTGACAGAACTATTTTCCTCCATCTTACAACTATAGAACTTGTCGGAGACTTCATATCTCTCGACCCGGGCATGAGCTTGGAAAACCATTTTCAGCTCCTCGAACATCTCATATGCTCCGTGTTGCTCAGAACGCTTTTGGAGCCCCAGTTCTAAGCTGTAAAGCATGCCGCACTGAACGAGGGAGTAATTGTCGGTGTTCTGGGAATGGGGGTCCCCAGACTTGCCTGCCAGTGGCCAGCGGTGTGGCTCAAGGGGGGGGCAGCGCGGCCCATCTTCATCAGCACAAGCTCAAGACCCTCGCGAGGGGCCAAGCCTCGCGGGGCAAACGACAAGGAGCTTCCTCAGGCACGGCCTCGTCAGGCTGGCTCAGGAGGAGGCGGAGAGTTCAAGGCGGGGTACCTCGCGAGGTGCCCATGACGCAAGCCATGACGACGAAGGGCGCCAGCCGGGCGCCAGCCCATGCAGTGTCCTTCTTTCCTCTTTGGTGCAAGGGGAGCAAGCGCAGGCGAGAGCATCAAGCAAAGGCATCCATTTCGGTACAGCAAGACCAAGACCAGTCCAACGGCAGGATGGAGGTCACCGTGGAGCCCAAGTTGGCGTCACCACCAGAGCCTTTGACAGGCGAGGATCAACTTTAGTCAGGATAAGTGTACTAGATGTTCCCCTTCAAATTGGCCAATTGTTGGCGCCCTTCCCGCTCAATATTTGGGAAGAGGCCCAGGGCCTCCGCCTATAAATAGGACTAGCCACCCACAGGAAAGGAGAGAGATCGATCAATCCATTCGGACGGCACAAAGAGAGAGACCACAAGAACAGACCCTCGCGAGGCTGTTCTTCCTTGTATTGTTCATCATCAGCCCAAGAGGCAATCCACCACACCACACACTGGAGTAGGGTATTACACCACAATGGTGTCCTGAACCAGTATAAATCTTGTGACTCTTGCGTTGATCCTTTGGTAGTTTAGACCCTAGCGATTCGGCGAGGAACAGGTAGGTAGAAGGCGAATCCTCCTCGCTCACCCCAGTGTTCGAACCTCAAGGGTCTGCCGGAACCCTAAATACAACATTTGGCGCGCCAGGTAGGGGTGAGCCGGAATTCGTCTCCCGTCGCCCTGCTCTCCTCGACCATCGCATCCATGTATGACGCTTGTCGGGCTGCTCTCGCCGCTCGAGTCGCCCAGACGGCTCCCGTTGGCGGACGCCCTCGCCGTTCCCCGTCGCCTGCCGTCAACACCACCACCGGCTCGTCGAGGAACGGGCAGCGGGTATCGCCCCTGCATCCCTCCGTGGCCTCTTGGGAAAAGCCACGCGACCTCTTCCTCGCCCATAGCGCCGCGCCAGCCCCCCCGGTCGTCGCGGCCCTCCTGGGCGGCTCGCAGGCGCCCCCTCCAGTCACCATGTCAAGCCATTCATCCGCCGGGTCGGCGCCGCCTCCGCGTGGCAGGGGACTCCCCGGGACCCGTTGGAGCCACAGGCCCGGCTAGCCTTCAGCTCGGAGGACCACCCCGCCAACTCGGCCTGTTCGGGTGCGCTCCCCATGCTGTGCACCCCCACCATCTGCCAGGTGGCTGTCACCAGGACCCTCATCGACGGTGGCGCGGGCCTCAACGTGCTCTCAGTCGAGACCTTCAACCTCCTCCGCATACCCCGGGAGCGGTTGCAGCCCAGCCGGCCCTTCGTGGGCGTCGGGGGCAGGTCTTCCAACTCCTTGGTACAAATCCGGCTCCCGGTAACTTTCGGCACCTACGACAACTTCCGCACGGAGCTGGTCGATTTCAGCATCGCCCTCATTGGCCTCCCCTACAATGCCATCCTCGGCTACCTAGCGCTGGCCCAATTCATGGCCGCGACTCACCCGGCATACAACCTCATGAAGATGCCTGGGAGCAGCGGAGTCCTCACCGTGCCTGGGGACACCGGGGACGCGCTGCGAGCGCTCCAGCTCGCCTTCAAGATGGCGGCGTCAGCGCAGCCCGCTAATGCGGGGGCCCCAGAGCCCAAGGGGGCTGCGCTAGCCAAGAAGAAACAATTGTTCACCCAAGACAAGGCGGAGACCAAGCATATACCCATCGATGAGGATGGGTCCACCAGCGCCACCTTCACCATAGGCGCCCACCTCGGGCCCGAGCAGGAGGAAGCCCTGGTCAAGTTCTTGCGTGCAAACAAGAAGGTGTTCGCTTGGGAGCCCGATCAGCTGGCAGGGATCCCACGGGGCGTGATCGAGCACCACCTCAACGTGTACCCAACGTGCGCCCCGTGAAGCAAAAAAGCAAGGCGGTAGTCACTGAAAAGCAGGCCTTCTTCGTCCAGGAGATCCGCAAGCTAGAGGCCACGGGGGTCATTCGTGAGGTCCGATATCCAGATTGGTTGGCCAACCCTGTGGTTGTGCCAAAGAAGGGAGGGAAGGAACGCATGTGTGTCGACTTCACCAACCTCAACAAAGCATTCCCGCAAGATACGTTCCCGCTCCCGCGCATCGATCAGATCGTCGATTCCACCGCTGAGTGTGACCTGCTATGCTTCTTGGAGGCCTTCTCCGGGTATCACCAGATCAAGATGGCGGTGGAAGACGTGGAGAAGACGGCCTTCCTGACCCCATGTGGGGTGTACTGCTATACATGCATGCCCTTCGGACCGCGCAACGCGGGAGAAACCTTTCAGCGGCTCATGCACATCACCTTGGGCCCGCAGCTCGGAAAGTACGTGGAGGCCTACGTCGACGGCATTGTGGTAAAGTCTCGCGAGGCCAAGACCCTGATACAAGACCTGGAGGAAACCTTTGCAAGCCTCAACGCAGTGAGCCTGAGGCTCAACCCGGAGAAGTGTGTGTTTGGAGTCCCCTCGGGCAAGCTCTTGGGTTTCCTCGTATCCCACCGAGGCATCGAGGCCAACCCAGAAAAGGTCAAGGCGGTCGAGGACATGAGCCCGCCAAAGACGCTTAGAGAGATGCAGAAACTCACTGGGCGCGTGACCGCGCTGGGGCGCGTGACCGCGCTGGGGCGCTTCATCTCCAGGTTAGGGGAGCGAGCGCTGCCTTTCTTCCAGCTGATGAAGAAAAAGGGGCCCTTTCAATGGACTGAAGAGGCCGACAAGGCATTCCAAGACCTCAAGAGATACCTGACCAACCCACCGGTGATGGTGGCCCCACGCCCACAAGAGTCCTTGGTACTCCACCTCGCCGCCACTCCCTACTCAGCAAGCACGGCCCTGGTGGCGGTTAGGGAGGAGCATCGGACCAAAGCTGTGGCAACCGCCCACGCCAAGGCAAAACAGGACCAAAAGCGACTCGCAAAGATCACTACCACGACTGGGGAAAATCAGCTGCCGCAGGGGAACACACTGGGAGCGGGAGAGGCCCTTCCCCCAAGCAAGCCGCTTCCGGAGGCCTCACCACCTCAACAAGCGCCATGGCCTCCGGAGGGCGCCGCCAGCGCCGACGCTCCAAGCCTCGTCGAGCACCCGGTGTACTTCGTCAGCACGGTGTTGCGGGATGCGAGGGCACGGTACCCCATGCCACAGAAGCTCCTCCTCGCGCTGCTGGTGGCCTCGCGCAAGCTGCGGCACTACTTCCAGGGTCACCCGATCAAGGTTGTCTCAGCATACCCCTTGGAAAGAGTGCTTCGGAGCCCTAACTCAGCCGGAAGGGTCGCCGAGTGGAACATTGAGCTGCAAGCATTTCAGCTCGAATTCAGCACGACCCGAGTCATCAAGCGGGCCGCCTTGGCAGATTTCATGGCAGAATGGACAAAGGCGCCGGGCTTAAAGGCTGGTGAGGATCGGTCCCTCTCCCCGGGAAGTGAGGTGCCGGACGGCTGGGTCATGTACTTCGACGGGGCGTTCTCCAGGCACGGCGCGGGGGCTGGTGCGGTACTTATGTCTCCTACCCAAGACAAGCTCTACTACGCCGTGCATCTCTGTTTCCAACACGGAGAAAAGGTCTCCAACAATATAGCAGAATATGAAGGCCTGATAGTGGGCCTGAAGGCCGCGGCCGCCCTCGGAGTAAAGCGCCTTACCATCAAAGGTGATTCACAACTTCTCGTCAACTTCTCCAACAAAGTATACGAGCCAAGGGATGAGCACATGGAAGCCTACCTTGCGGAGGTCCGCAGGATGGAGAAGCAGTTCTGGGGGCTGGAGTTACAGCACGTGCCGCGTGGCACCAATCAGGAGGCCGACGACATCGCCAAACGAGCGTCCAGGCGGCTGCCTCAGGAGCCTGGCGTCTTCGAGGAGCGGCTCTTCAAGCCCTCGGCCGCGCCGTCACTGTCAAGCGCGGTGCAGCCTTGAGAGGAGCTCCCCAAGCCGCCAGCCTCGGGAGCCCCGATCTGCGGGCCAGCCTCGGGAGCGCGTTTGCTCTTGACAGTGGAGCCTCAGGAGGAATGCTGGGTCACGGAGCTCCGGAGCTATCTGACACAAGGGATCTTGCCAGAGAAAGAGGAGGAAGCGGAGCGCGTGGCGCGGCAGGCCACATCATACTGCATCAAGGATGGGGAACTCTACCGGAGGTGACCAAATGATGTATCCCTACGTTGCATCTCCAGGGAACAAGGGAAAGAGCTGCTGGCAGACATACACGGTGGAGATTGTGGGCACCATTCATCCTCACGAACCCTCGTGGGAAAGGCATTCCGCAACGGCTTCTACTGGCCTACTGCGCTCAGTGACGCCATCGAGCTGGAAAAGGCTTGCGAAGCCTGTCAATTCCATGCAAAACAGATCCATCAGCCGGCGGGAAGTCTGCAGACCATACCCCTCACGTGGCCATTCGCAGTCTGGGGGCTTGATATCCTGGGCCCGTTTTCTCGGGCGCCAGGGGGCTATCGCTACCTCTACGTCGCCGTGGACAAGTTCACCAAGTTGGTCGAAGTGGAAGCCGTCCGCACCATCCCCGCGGGCTCAGCGATCAAGTTCATCAAGGGCATCGTGAGCCGGTTCGGGGTGCCGAACCGCATTATCACCGACAACGGTTCGCAGTTCACCAGCAACCTCTTCAAAACATACTGTGCTAACCTTGGAACGCAGATATGCTACGCTTCAGTGGCGCACCCCCAAAGCAACGGCCAGGCCGAGCGGGCCAACGCGGAGGTCCTGAGGGGCCTCAAGACTAGAACGTTCAAGAAGAAGCTGGAGGCTTGCAGCAGGGGCTGGTACGACGAGCTTTAATCCGTGCTGTGGTCCATCCGCACGACCGCGACCAAGCCAACCGGAGAGACCCCTTTCTTCTTGGTCTATGGAGCCGAAGCGGTCCTCCCTCACGAGGTCAGACGTCGGTCCGCGCGGGTCCTGGCGTTTGACGAAGCGTAGCAGGACGCCATGCGGGCGATGGACCTCGTGCAGGGGGAGGAGCGTCGCCGAGAAGTCGCGCTACGAGCGGCAAGATATCAGCAAGCACTGCGGCGATACCACTGCCGAAACATCCGCCCCAGGCCTCTTGAGGTAGGGGACCTCGTGCTCAGACGGGTTCTCTCCAGGGAGGGACTTCATAAGCTCTCTCCCATGTGGGAGGGCCCGTTCAAGGTTATTCATGTTTCCAGGCCCGGCTCCGCGCGCTTGGAGACTCAGGAGGGGGTGCCAGTGCAGAATGCGTGGAACATCCAGCACCTCCGGTGGTTTTACCCCTGAAAGGGCCCAGAGCCTGTGAAGAAGGTGAATGCCTGTTAAGATCATCTTTTTGGAAAAGGCCCAGAGCCTATGAAGAAGGCGAATGCCTGTGAAGATCATATTTTTGGAAAAGGCCCAGAGCTTGTGAAGAAGGCGAATGCCGGTGAAGACCATCTTTTTGGAAAAGGCCCAGAGCCTATGAAGAAGGTGAATGCCTGTGAAGATCATCTTTTTGGAAAAGGCCCAGAGCCTGTGAAGAAGGCGAATGCCTGTGAAGATCATCTTTTTGGAAAAGGCCCAGAGCCTATGAAGAAGGCGAATGCCTGTGAAGCCGCCGCGTTTTGGAGAAGGCCCAGAGCCTGTGAAGAGGGCCAATGCCCGTGAAGCTTGCTTCCCCGAAGAAAGGCCCGGAGCCTGTGAAGAAGGCCAACGCCTGTGAAGCTCGCCGCCCGTGACACTCTCACGTAATAATGAGTGGGGCTGTACACGCCCCGGAGTCTCAGGAGCGCCGGCCTCAGGCCCTGGGGCTCCCTCCCACGCTCAGTGGCAGCACTTAGCTCCGCGCTGGTGAGAAGACGTCGAAGACTAGACTAGGTGCCGGACGCGACTTTTTCATTTGCTTTCTGCAGTTGGCTGGTTCATTCTCATTTGAAGTTTTATGGAAACTGTTGCCGTCTTTTGACTTATGGCTCTTCGTCTTTTCGCCCTCCGGCCTCGATTTCTCTTGCATAAGGTCTCGCAAGGGGGCGGCCGAGCGCCCTCGCGAGTGTTTCGGTCCTTTCGGTCAGGGCCTCGCAACCCGGGTCCGCTACAGGAGCACCCCTCCAGTTCGTGCCTCATGGGCACCGCGACACGAATATAGGCCTGGGTCGGTCGCCCCACGGCTAAGGCTGGGGATTACCTATGCACGGGCGTACGGAAGGGAGGAACAACACCAAAATAACGGAAACAGTACGATGATTAACAACGGTAACGCAAACACGCCCCCACGGGGCCCCCACATAGCTGTCTTTTTGCGCAGGAAGAAAGGAGAAGGGGGAACAAATCAGGCAAAGCTCGCCAGGCGCCGGGCCCGAGCTGCCTCCGGAGCTCAGGCAGACTCCCTCTCGCGCTTCACCAGGGTGCGATGGTGGGCGGACCCGCTACCGCCCTCCAAGCAGGCACGACGGCGTGGAGGCAGACCGCGGCCGCCGCTGGAAGTGTCACTACCCGAAGAGGAACCAGAGAAGCTTGAGGAATCCTGGGCGCCACCAGCCGCGCGCTCGCTGCCCTCTCCATCCTCGCCGGGGCAGGGTCCCCGGCTGTGGCCGTCATCTTCAGGGAAGCACCCAGCGCGGCAAACCGTACTTATAGACGGAGGAGGCCAACCGTCGGCCTCCGCGACCGCAGGTAATTATGACTCGTTTCGCGTGCAGGGACTTGTTGAATCCGTGCGGTTGCCGAGGCGTCGTGGGGAAGTGGAGGCGCCCACGTCCAATCAACCGCCACGCGGCGCCCAAGGCCGCAGGCTGTTAGGGCCTGCGACGCTTCGGGCTTGCCCTTTCGCCTCTCTGCACGGCCAAGTCCGGGCGCGCCGTGGGCCTGGGGGCTACTGTCGGCGTTCTGGGAATGGGGGTCCCCAGACTTGCCTGCCTGCGGCCAGCGGCATGGCTCAAGGGGGGCCAGCGCGGCCCATCTTCATCAGCACAAGCTCAAGACCCTCGCGATGGGCCAAGCCTCGCGGGGCGAACGACAAGGAGCTTCCTCAGGCACGGCCTCGTCAGGCTGGCTCACGAGGAGGCGGAGAGTTCAAGGCGGGGTACCTCGCAAGGTGCCCATGATGCAAGCCATGACGACCAAGGGCGCCAGCCCGCGCAGTGTCCTTCTTTCCTCTTTGGTGCAAGGGGAGCAAGAGCAGGCGAGAGCATCAAGCAAAGGCATCCATTTCGGTACAGCAAGACCAAGACCGGTCCAACGGCAGGATGGAGGTCACCGTGGAGCCCAAGTCGGCGTCACCACCAGAGCCTTTGACAGGCGAGGACCAACTTTAGTCAGGATAAGTGTACTAGATGTTCCCCTTCAAATTGGCCAATTGTTGGCGCCCTTCCCGCTCAATATTTGGGAAGAGGCCCAGGGCCTCCGCCTATAAATAGGACTAGCCACCCACAGGAAAGGAGAGAGATCGATCGATCCATTCGGACGGCACAAAGAGAGAGACCACAAGAACAGACCCTCGCGAGGCTGTTCTTCCTTGTATTGTTCATCATCAGCCCAAGAGGCAATCCACCACACCACACACTGGAGTAGGGTATTACACCACAATGGTGGCCTGAACCAGTATAAATCTTGTGACTCTTGTGTTGATCCTTTGGTAGTTTAGACCCTAGCGATTCGGCGAGGAACAGGTAGGTAGAAGGCGAATCCTCCGCGCTCACCCCAGTGTTCGAACCCCAAGGGTCTGCCGGAACCCTAAATCCGACAGTAATCATCAGCACGTGACTGCCAAGCGTTCATAACGTCTTGGTTCTCTGGGATGGGTGCTTCACCTAGCGGTCCTTCTAGGACATACGCTTTCTTGGCAGTTATGAGGATGATCCTCAGGTTCCGGACCCAGTCCGAATAGTTGCTGCCATCATCTTTCAGCTTGGTTTTCTCTAGGAACGCGTTGAAGTTCATGTTGACATGAGCGTTGGCCATTTGATCTACAAGACATATTTTTGCAAAGATTTTAAACTAAGTTCATGATAATTAAGTTCATCTAATCAAATCTATTATATACTTAAAACAAGAGTCAAACAAGCCATCACGTTCGTCCACACGCCGTTTGATTAGGAAAATAACGGCTGAGATTTAAAGTTCCTTACATAACACGTAAAAATATATATACCAGCCATATTGGACTTTTATGTTGTCACGTTGGACGCATATATGCATAATATACGCAAACGCAAAGGCAGGATTGATCTCTACCGAGACAAGGATTACAATAGGAAAGGTGTAAAAGAAACTAAATAGGAAAGACATGTTGATTCGGACGAGTCAAACCAGGATAAAAGTCATGCATGACACTGCATGACCACGGAGGCAAACATGCATAGAGACGAGTCAGATTTTCTTAAGAAAAAAAAAAGATGAGTTAGAGTCCAAACAAAATAATCGTTGCCTTTTTTATCTAGGATTTCCTAATTTGTACGCATCAGCAAATCCACTCCATGCATGGTAATTACGCATGATGATGCCATGCTGACATTCAAAAAGGCAACAAACAACAACGTTTTTTTTTCCTCATTAGCTACGTGCATGGGGGTCTATTTTGGCATATAATTTCGTATTTCTATCATGGTTTAGGACCATGTAGTGGAAGGAGAGCTAAGAAAAAAAATGTGGGTACGCAATTGAAAATAAGAGATGAAGATATTTAAAAGAAAAGAATAGATGTAGATATTCGAAAATTTAATAACATCACAAAAAACATGGACATAAGTGTTTCCTTTTTCTTTTCGAGAACACATACAGATGTGTTCAATACACAATAATAATAAACTACACACCATGAAATTTTAGTGCACAAACAATGCAAGAACTTATGTATTAAACCTAAATATAAAAAGATATATAAGTAAAAAAACAAATCAAAATGGCCCCATATATTATATTATTAAAACGATAGAAAACGAACAGTGAAGATTTATCACTCTAAAGTTAAGAAAAATATACAACGGAGATTTACCAGCATAAAAGTTTTTTTTCATATACTTTACAAACATAGATAGATGTTTGAATCAACGTGCAAGAAACAATAACACACGTACATGAAGACCCAACCCAAGAACTCATCCAAAAAAGAGAGACCTAAATGGTGTACAATACGGCTCCCTGCAAAAGGAAGAAAAAAAAAACAGTACAGCTTGGCTGATTGATTTCCGATTGACTTGATTCCCAGCAGGAATACGTACGCCCAATCTGAGAAGGGCACACCCATACAACACGGCTGTATGCAAACAAATAAAAAACCCGTAAGTCCATCGGCACACACAAAGGCCGTCGCCACACGTCCCGGAGATCCAAGGCATGGCAGCAATTCATCTGTACGCAGCAATGTTGGAGGCTAAGCTGATGATTTGGACTGAGTATTAAGAGAAGAGAAGGTGGAAGTAAATTTCTCTAGAAGTAGATGGGCATGACACATATTCTACAATACATGAACCTAAAAGAATTGCTACCCGAATATCGTTATGGTAATCCTCGCTGATTATGAAAAAAAATTACAGAGTGTTCAAGCTACATTATATGCATGTTCCATACAAATGTAAATCCACATGTAAATGGGCGAGTTTTTTCCCCTAGGCTCCTGCGACTAGGGTTTCTCTCCTCGGCGGCGATCTAATCGCCCCGAGTCCGTATTCCAACCATCCGCGCTCCAGCCGGCTCCGTCGAGCGGGCTCAGCTTGTCTCCGATGGCCTCCCCAGATGATGCCATCTCGTCCACGAGCGGTGACGCCTCGGCAACCGCTAACCCTAATCTGGAAGAGTTTTTCGATCAGCTAGATCTCAATGAGGAAGAGTTCAATGACGTGGAAATCAATGAGGATGATCCGGTGATCAAGGAAAGTGTCCGGTGGTTGGCCCTTGCGAGGGTGCATACCGAGAAGAATTTCTCTCCATCTGCCTTCTACAAGGACATGAGGGCCGCTTGGAACCCTGCGCAACTGGTGAGATTCAGACCAGTTGGTCCTAATAGATTTGTGGTTCAAGCATCATGTTTGGGTGATTGGGAACGTATCATGGGGCAAGGACCATGGATCTTCCGTAACATGGCGGTACTCCTATGCCCGTATGATGGTTTTAGCAGAGCTGAGGAAGTGGTGTTCGATCATATGCCAATCTGGCTTCAGATCCACAAGCTGCCTGACCCCTTCTGCAAAGAAAACATCGTTGAGAAGTTGTTGAAGGGTGCGGGGGAAATAATGGAGATGCGCCTGAACGGGAACACTCGTGGAGATTACGTAAGGGTGAGGGTAAACCATGATATTCAAAAAACCCTTACGAAGTTTGTGAGCATAGTCCGAGCGAAGGAGCGTCAGGTATATTTGGTGCGCTGTGAGAAATTGGCCCGTTTCTGCAAGGCATGCGGTTTAATCGGTCATGATTATAAGGAGTGCGGTCTGGGAATTCATGATGCAACGAAGCTCAAGTACGGGGAGTGGTTGTATGCCGACGGCCTAAACAGCTACATGTCTGATCTGAATAGCAGCAATCCGGCTGCTCCTCGTCGTCAGGGGAGGCCGAGTAGCCCGACAGGTATGCCCAGATCAACTAAGCAAGATCAAGATCCGGAGACCCGAGATACTGCTACGAGTCCTGTAAAGGGCAATGTGGCTAGGATGGAAGTGGACCGTGATGCTAGGAAGAGGCTCAATATGGAGGATGAAACTGCTGGGGTACACAGGAAACTCAGTGCTCTGAAACCGGTTCTTGCCATTACAGATGGTAGTGGAACAGAGTTGGGGTCGGGGAGCTCAGCAACCAGTAGCACGTCAAGCTCCAAGCGTGCAAAACTCGTTAAGGAAAATGTTACCAATGTTACATCGGCGGCCTTCCTGGAGGAGGACCGCCGGACGCAATGAATGCCCTATCAAGGAATTGCCGGGGGGGGGGGACCGCCGGACAGTTCGGGAGGTGTTATCCCTCTCAAAAGCCAATAACCCCAAGCTAGTCTTCCTTTGCGAGACTAGACAAAGTTCTTCGAGGATTGAGAAGTTACGGTGGAGGCTTGGTCTCAAGGGTTTCCATGGTGTTGATAGTGACGGAAGAAGTGGAGGCTTAGCCCTATTCTGGGATGAGTCGTTGACTGTGACGATCTTGGATTCAAGCGTTAGATATATTGATGTGAGGATCATAGAGGGCGGCACCGGATTGACTTGGAGGTGCACCTTTGTCTATGGTGAACCGAGGGTGGAGAACAGGCACCGGATGTGGGATCATCTCTGCAGGCTTCGTGCTACTTCTACGGAACCATGGATGGTTTGAGGTGACTATAACGAAGCCTTATGGCAGCATGAGCATCTATCCCGAGCCATGCTTGCTGAATCACAAATGACGGCTTTCAGGGATTGTCTGCAGGTGTGTGAATTAGAGGATCTTGGTTTCTGTGGCATTCCATTTACATACAATAACGGCCAGGCTCTAGACCGAAACGTCCAAGTCCATTTGGATCGGGCGTGTGCGGACGAAGCTTGGAGGGATTTGTTTCCGACGGCGCGGGTATCTCACCTCGCCACGTCGTGCTCTGACCACAGCCCCATCTTGATACAGATGGTTGGGGTTCAGGAGAAGCGGCATAAAACGACTATGATGCGATATGAAATCATGTGGGAACGGGATGCCACATTGCCGGACACGGTTGCTAGAAGTAGGCATGAACATCGCTCGACTGGCAACCTTGGCTCGGTGGCAAACTCGTTGAAGGAGATGATGAAGGATTTGAAACAGTGGAGCAAAACACACTTTGGTAATGTTATAAAAGATATCGAGTCGCTTCATTCTCAGCTGGTGGAAATGCAACTGTCGGGGGCTGACCATGCAATTATACGGTCAAAAATGAACCAGCTGGACGAGCTTCTTTATAGGGAGGAAATGTTGTGGCTCCAGCGCTCCCGTATTGACTGGTTGAAGGAGGGTGAGCGCAACACAAAGTATCTACACCGCCGTGCAGTTTTGAGAGCTCGTCGGAACCTGATTCAACGGCTACAAAAAGCAGATGGTACTTGGTGTAGCGTCCCATCAGACATGGAGCGAATGGCAAACTCCTACTTCAAGGAGATTTTTACAAAAGATCCCACTTTGTCAGCAGGAGAGGTGCTTGAGTGTATAGCCCCCAAGGTTACGGATGAGATGAACGAGTCACTTTGTAAACCGTATACTGAAACAGAAATTTCGGATGCCCTTTTTCAGATCGGGCCGTTAAAAGCCCCGGGGTGTGATGGGTTCCCAGCAAGATTTTATCAGCGAAATTGGGCGACTTTCAAGGTGGATATTGTGGCGGCGGTGCAGGATTTTTTCATCACTGGTATTATGCCGGACGGAGTCAATGACACGGCGATCGTACTGATTCCAAAAGTTCCTCATCCAAAGGAGTTAAAGGATTTCAGACCGATTAGCCTGTGTAACGTGGTGTATAAGGTTGTTTCTAAATGCATGGTGAATAGACTTCGACCTCTCCTGGCTGGACTCATTTCCGAAAACCAAAGCGCCTTTATTCCAGGGAGGCTCATATCTGACAATTCCATCATTGCATTCGAGTGTATTCATCATATCCAGACAGCAAAATGCAATTCGCCCGCCCTATGTGCCTATAAACTTGATCTATCCAAGGCCTATGATCGGGTGGATTGGCAATTCTTGGAGAGAGCTTTAGCTAAATGGGGCTTCTCTCAGGTCTGGATTTCTCGTGTGATGGCATGTGTGTCTTCGGTGAAATATTCGATAAAATTTAATGGCAAATTATTGGAGGCGTTCACCCCCTCCAGGGGGCTCCGCCAAGGTGATCCGTTGTCCCCCTTCCTTTTCCTCTTTGTAGCTGATGCGCTTTCTTCTCTCATAAAGTAGGCTACAAGGGAGGATGGTCTCCAAGGGGTCAGAATTAGCAGGAATGCTCCGGAGATTTCTCATCTTCTGTTTGCGGACGACTCTCTTCTGTTTTTCCGTGCGACAGAGCAGCAGGCAACTTTGATGAAAGGTTTGTTGAACACGTACGCGTTGGCGACGGGGCAACTTATCAATCTGTCGAAGTGTTCCATCCTTTTTTCGAATCACTGTCAGCCCAATGTTACACAGGATGTGAAGCGAGTGTTGGAAATTACGCAAGAGGTTTTTGATCCTAGATACCTGGGCTTGCCAGTCCCTGAAGGAAGAATGCACAAAGGTAGATTTGAAACCACTCAAGACCGGTTGCGGAAGAGGCTTGTTGATTGGAGTGAACAATATATGTCCTCGGGCAACAAGGAGGTTCTCATCAAAGCCGTGGCCCAGGCCATTCCTACTTATGTGATGAGCGTGTTCAAGCTCCCAGCATCGGTTTGCGACGAACTCACGCGCATGATCCGCCAATACTGGTGGGGAGTGGAGAAGGGAAAAAGAAAGATGGCTTGGATGAGTTGGGATAAGCTGAGGCTTCCTAAGTCCATGGGTGGATGGGTTTCCGTGATATGAGAGCGTTTAACCAAGCTTTGTTAGCCAAACAAGCGTGGAGGCTTCTGGATTCTCCCGCAAGCTTGTGCTCAAGACTGTTAAAGGCTAAGTACTTCCCACATGGCCATTTACTGGACACTGTTTTTTCAAATTGTGGTTCGGAAGTGTGGAAGGGAATTCTATACGGGCTGGAGCTGGTTAAGAAAGGGACAATTTGGCGTGTGGGAGACGGTGAGTCGATCCGTACGTGGAGGGATCCTTGGATCCCGAGACCTGACTCGTTCCGACCAATTACTCCCAAAGGTAACTGCCGACTAAACCGTGTGTCAGATTTCCTGGATATAAACGGGGCTTGGCGAGTGGACAGACTGAATGAGTCTTTCTGGCCCATGGATGTGATGCATATCCTGAAGATTCGAACATCCCCCCGACAGCGCAGTGATTTTCTATCCTGGTTCCTGGAAAAAAGCGGTCAATTCTCGGTAAAGAGTGCTTACAGACTTGTAACCCAGGCACACAATTCTGTCTTCGCCAACGGTTCATCCAGTACTAATCCGAACGGGGAGCGCTCCTTGTGGAACCTTGTCTGGAAGTCAGATGTCCCACAAAAGATGAAGATCACTTCTTGGCGGGTGATTACAGGTACTCTGGCTACACAAAAATGCAAAAAGCAGAGACATTTGCCAACACGATCGACATGTGTTCTCTGTGGCGTGGAGGAAGAAAGCACATACCATGACTGATTGTATGTACGCATGCAAGAATTCTTTGGGTGAACATGCGTCACCGGTGGCCATTACCAACTGATGACATGCTCCTTGATTCTGGGAAGGAATGGTTTCTATCCTTGTTGAGCAAGTGCACTCCTGATGTAAGGGACATGCTAATTATGTTGGTGTGGAGGATTTGGCAGTCGCGGAATGACTTGATGCATGGGACTGAAAGTACGTCAGTCATTGCTACTGTTGATTATTTGGACAGTTACTACAAGTTGATCAAGCTGGCGGGTAGATACAGCACTGATGAGATCATGAAAGGCAAGATGACGATCCTAGAGGCTCCACCTAGCGTGCATGCTGAGCGGCCTCTCGCAGCCCCCTGGCCGGCGCCTGCAGTGGGGAGGGTGGCGCTTTCAGTGGATGGTTCCTTCCAAGCAGGCGATGGTACTGCGGCAGCAGGTATGGTCCTAAGGAATCCGGATGGTACAATTATCTTCGCAGCTTATCGCTTTATCTTCCACTGTAACAACTCGCTGGAGGCGGAATTACATGCGTTGATGCAAGGTATGGCGCTTGCTATACAACACTCGAACCTCCCGGTGGTGGTCAGTCGGACTCCTTGGAGGCCTTGTCCAGTCTATCCACTAATGCTCTTTGTAAATCAGCTTATGGTCACCTAGTGCCGGAGATTAAGGACCTGTTAGGTAATAGGGAGTTTTTTCCTTTAAAGATTTCTCGTTCTCAGAATAGAGTTGCTGATCGTCTGGCCCATTATAGCCGCAGCCCATTATAGCCGCAGGAGTGTACTACTTTATCATCTTGCAATAAAACTCCCTTTACCCTCGCAAAAAAAAATCCACATGTAAATGAAAATTATCCTTGAAAAATCCAGGTTATTACATGGGAAGTCAGGAAACTATACAGTATAAAGAAATACAAACCCTATACTCAAAATATAAATATACGTGTAAAGTCTAGCTGCGGGAAAAATATAGTATATGAATATCAATTCCAATTCTTGATATTGTCCTTCACTTAGACTGATTTAATTTAGGTCTACAACAGACCTAACTAATTCGCTCCCCTTAGTCAGAATAATCATCCTTTTAATTACTTCTGTATGCCTTGATCGATCAGGATACAAATAATTAAACGGAGCATGTGTGGCCATGTTATTATTTTTCCATAAATTAAAGCTATGGTAGACTAACTAACCTTTAAGTAATTTTATGAAAGAGATCGATGCAAACAATATACATGTTGAGTACTTGAAACAGTTCAGATGATTTCGATAATAAGCTATTTTGCATGATTTACTTAAAGGGATTGTGATTTCCATATAGCCATAATATATCCTCCTTTTGGATTTTAGGAAAGATATATATGGTCCCTCTAATATATTTCAAGTAATTTATGTACTTCGTCGATAATACAAGTCACATAGGTGAAGACATTGGATGTGTTACAATTTACAAAGCTACACAAAACTACCATATAGTAGTACCTTTCTAGAGAAAGTATATTTTACTGCATTTTTGTACTTCTGAAATAATTTAATAGAGTTACTCCAATTTTATTCAATTTCCTGTATATCTCTCATTTTCAAGAGGTCTAGAAGCCACAATTTCAACTCTCACATCTGCCACACCAACCTCATATGTCTTCTCCCCATCTTTCTTCCATCTCTTCTATCATCCCTGAAACATGGATATTTTTATCTCTTCAATCATTTCTCTAAAGTGTGGTTGTGATATGCATGAAAATTCCGCATCGTCAATTTTTCACAGTTATAAATTTTTGTTATGCCGGGTGTAGTGGACATATAGGTTTTATTTTGCGAGAGAGTGAAGATAGAAGGATGGCGTAAGACTTAAGAGAAGGGGTTAAGACAATCATATGTACGCATGCTTACTCCTCAATCAATGCTAACTGGAGAAAGCACCTGCTTCGCACCGCCTGCCGAGTTACCTAAGGAGCACCTACTATCCAACATGCATAAGTTCCGACTACAGTTGGGTGCCAGCATAAGAAAAGTTAATCGGATTTTACATAAAAATGGGAATTTGAAGGTGTTGTGTCCTTCCATTTTTGTTGGCCGGCAATGAAATCAAAGATCGACGGATGTGGAAATGACATAGTGATGCAACTGGGTGAGGCAGAGAAATAGGGTGACATTGTTCTTTCCTGTTTGGTGCTAGGGATTGCTTTTTTAATACGCAATACTCTTACCACCATTTCCCCACATAGATATATTCAGGTCCTAACTTAGACTCAAACCACATCTAGAGCAGAGGATGCACAAACCATGACACACTTTGCCACTGAAAGCATACGCGTGTGAAAGTGCTAAGTTATCAATCAAAGGAATGCAAGGATTGAAGCTGATGCAAGTATGATTACGATTGGTCATGTCTACGGACATATTGTGGAAAATGGTAAATTGCACAAGAAATAATAGAGATGAAATAAATCTTAGAGAGGATCATTTTTCACATTTTTTGCTGGAATCTAAGGATCATTTCTAATATGTTTAAGACCATTGTTGAGGAAATCGTTAACTGGTAGCTGCTCGGTTGGCTGGTGAGTAGGAGATTAATCGGCTAATCGGCAAGTTAATCGGTCATTTAATCAATTAATCGGACGATTTATTGGTTTATAGGCTACTCAGTGACCCTACAAGTAGGGATTAATCGGCAAGTTAACTGGTTAATCGGATGAATTCTTGAACAGGGTTTAAGACTCATGCTTCTTTTGATAAACACTAAACAGAAAAGTACCTACATGTGCCCAAAATCGGACGTGAACACAAGTGAGATTGTCAAAACATTTAGGACCGATTATAATAGCAAATCAAATATCAATACTGATTATTAAAAATATAGTATTTAAATATTTATTATGGAACCAAAATTCATATCTTCATAGCAAATCTAGCCGCGCAAATGCACGGGTCACTCCGCTAGTTATTTAATGAACTCCCACTCAGATTAGACATCCCTCTAGTCATCTAAGTGTTACACGATCCAAGTCGACTAGGCCGTGTCCGATCATCACGTGAGACAGACTAGTCATCATCGGTGAACATCTCCATGTTGATCGTATCTTCCATATGACTCATGTTCGACCTTTCGGTCTCTGTGTTCCGAGGCCATGTCTGTACATGTAGGCTCGTCAAGTTAACCCTAAGTGTTTTTGCATGTGTAAAACTCTCTTACACCCGTTGTATGTGAACGTAAGGATCTATCACACCCGATCATCACGTGGTGCTTCGAAACGACGAACTTTAGCAACAGCGCACAGTTAGGGGGGAAAACTTTCTTGAAATTATTATAAGGGATCATCTTATTTACTACCGTCGTTCTAAGTAAACAAGATGCATAATCATAATAAATATCACATGCAATTATATAGTGTAGTGACATGATATGGCCAATATCATATAGCTCCTTTGATATCCATCTTCGGGGCTCCATGATCATTTTCGTCACCGGCATGACACCATGATCTCCATCATCATAATCTCCATCATCGTGTCTCCATGAAGTTGCTCGCCAACTATTACTTCTACTACTATGGCTAACGGTTTAGCAATAAAGTAAAGTAATTACATGGCGTTAAATCATTGACACGCAGGTCATACAATAATTAAGACAACTCCTATGGCTCCTGCCGGTTGTCATACTCATCGACATGCAAGTCGTGATTCCTATTACAAGAACATGATCTCATACATCACAATATATCATTCATCATTCATCACAACTTTTGGCCATATCACATCACATAGCAATTGCTGTCAAAAACAAGTTAGACGTCCTCTAATTGTTGTTGCATCTTTTACGTGGTTGCAATTGGGTTCTATCAAGAACATTTTCTTACCTACGAATAACCACAACGTGATTTTGTCAACTTCTATTTACCCTTCATAAGGACCCTTTTCATCGAATCCGCTCCAACTAAAGTGGGAGAGACAGACACCCGCTAGCCACCTTATGCAACTAGTGAAAGTCAGTCGGTGGAACCTGTCTCACGTAAGCATACGTGTAAGGTCGGTCCGGGCCGCTTCATCCCACAATACCGCTGAAGCAAAATAAGACTAGTATTGGCAAGCAAGTTGACAAGATCTACGCCCACAACAGATTTATGTTCTACTCGTGCAATAGAGAACTACGCATAGACCTAGCTCATGATGCCAATGTTGGGGAACATTGCAGAAAATAAAAAATTTCCTACGGTTTCACCAAGATACATCTATGAGTTCATCTAGCAACGAGTGATAGTAGTGCATCTACACACCTTTGTAGATCGCGAGCGGAAGCATTCAAGAGAACGGGGTTGAGGGAGTCGTACTCGTCATGATCCAAATCACCGATGACCAAGTGCCAAACGGACAGCACCTCCGCGTTCAACACACGTACGGAGCGGATGACGTCTCCTCCTTCTTGATCCAGCAAGGGGGAAGGAGAGGTTGATGAAGATCCAGCAGCACGACGACGCGGTGGTGGATGCAGCAGGGTTCCGGCAGGGCTTCGCCAAGCGACTACGGGAGGAGGAGGTGTAGCAAGGGGAGAGGGAGGCGCCAAGACTTCAGGTGTGGCTGCCCTCCCTCCCCCCTCTTTATATAGGGACCCTTGGGGGGGTGCCGGCCCTAGAGATGGGATCTCTAGGGGGCGGCGGCCAAGGGGGGTGGAGTGCCCCCCAAGGCAAGTGGAGGCGCCCCCTCCCCTAGGGTTCCCAACCCTAGGCGTAGAGGGGGGCCCAGGGGTGGGTGCACCAGCCCACTAGGGGCTGGTTCCCCTCCCACTTCAGCCCATGGGGCCCTCCGGGATAGGTGGCCCCACCCGGTGGACCCCCGGGACCCTTCCGGTGGTCCCGGTACAATACTGGTGGACCCCGAAACTTTCCCGATGACCGAAACTCGACTTCCCATATATAATTCTTTACCTCTGGACCATTCCGGAACTCCTCGTGACGTCCGGGATCTCATCCGGGATTCTGAACAACTTTTGGTTTGCTGCATACTCATATTCATACAACCCTAGCGTCACTGAACCTTAAGTGTGTAGACCCTACGGGTTCGGGAGACATGTAGACATGACCGAGACGGCTCTCCGGTCAATAACCAACAGCGGGATCTGGATACCCATGTTGGCTCCCACATACTCCTCGATGATCTCATTGGATGAACCACGATGTTGAGGATTTAAGCAACCCCGTATACAATTCCCTTTGTCAATCGGTACGTTACTTGTCCAAGATTCGATCATCCGTATCCCAATACCTCGTTCAATCTCGTTACCGACAAGTCACTTTACTCGTATCGTAACGCATGATCCCGTGACCAGACACTTGGTTGCTTTGATCTCATTATGATGATGCATTACCGAGTGGGCCCAGAGATACCTCTCCGTCATACGGAGTGACAAATCCCAGTCTCGATCCGTGTCAACCCAACAGACACTTTTGGGGATACCTGTAGTGCACCTTTATAGTCACCCAGTTACGTTGTGACGTTTGGTACACCCAAAGCACTCCTACGGTATCTGGGAGTTACACGATCTCATGGTCTAAGGAAAAGATACTTGACATTGGAAAAGCTCTAGCAAAACGAACTACACGATCTTGTGCTATGCTTAGGATTGGGTCTTGTCCATCACATCATTCTCCTAATGATGTGATCCCGTTATCAATGACATCCAATGTCCATAGTCAGGAAACCATGACTATCTGTTGATCAATGAGCTAGTCAACTAGAGGCTCACTAGGGACATATTGTGGTCTATGTATTCACACGTGTATTACGATTTCCGGATAATACAATTATAGCATGAACAAAAGACAATTATCATGAACAAGGAAATATAATAATAATCATTTTATTATTGCCTCTAGGGCATATTTCCAACACGCTTCCCGCCCGAAACGGTCAGCGCCACTCCAAATCATCGGTGTCGCATTCATGCCCGGGCAGAGCAGACGCCACCTCTCACTGGCGCTTGTGTTGAAGGGAGAAGCGGATTCAAGAGTGATGGTTGCTTCGTCCATCCAACTTACTGCTGGGTCTATGTGATTTGACGGCTCATTGGTCATTAGTACTGAGGTGGTAGGACTGTTGGATGTCCCATGCTTTCGACGAAAGGAGGTACTACTAGATTACAAATTTCTCCATTCTTACAACGGAGGAGTGCAAGAGCAGTGAAAACATGCAGGCTTAGTGATTACATGGCCCACCCCACACTATACCATATTTTCTGGACACAGTGCGACAACTAACTCTTTACATAGTACTCCCTCCGTTCCTAAATATAAGTCTTTGTAGAGATTCCACTAGGTGGAGTACATACGGAACAAAATGAATGAATCTACACTTAAAATGCATCTATATACATCCGTATGTGGTTCATGGTGAAATCTCTACAAAGACTTATATTTAGGAACCGAGGAAGTACTAGTATAGTACGTACTGTAATTTATCAGCGAGATAGTACAATGCTATGAAGCTTCCAGCTTCTGTTACATGTATCTTGCGTCCAAGGTTGCCCATTGCAACATTTCATCAAATACAAAGGAGACTAACATGCATGCTATTGCATCTCAATGATTGACAGATCATTGCAAATATGTACTCCATCCGTTCCAAAATAAGTGTCTCAACTTTATGCAAACTTTAGTACAAAGTTGTACTACTACTAAAGTTGACACTTATTTTGGAATAGAGGCAGCTAAAGAAAAAAACGATCCATGCAGTCCCTAGACCTTGAACCGTAAACCCTAACCAGGCTTTAATTTGCTGGCAACATTCGAGCTTCCCAAGAAAAGAAGTTTGCAACCTTTTGACCATCGGATCATTTTGTGTAGTTTCACCAAAATCAAGATGAGCATCCCTGTGGCAAAGAAATTGAAGAAGCGTGATTAGAATAAGATTATTGTACTAGTTGATGAGACATAAACTCATCACAAATATAGTATGTAGAAGCTAGTAGAGGTATGTGCGGGGTAAAGAAGTAGAGAAATATCCACATGGAGTGATGTGGGCAGCTGGAGCAGTGGTGCAAGCCGGCTGTAAAGGGAGTTGTACCTGAGGGATGTCGGGACATAGCTCAACCTTGAGGAGGGCGGCGGGAGGCGGTAACTGCCCATGTCGCGGCAGTGAGCAAGGGATGAAGGCAACCTCACCGGCTTTGTGAGAGAGAACGACGGGGACCCCTGATCTGGACGTGCCGACAGTGGGTTTTCACCGTCGGCGGACGTGATCCGCCGGCGGACGTGATCCGCCGGTGGACGTGATCCGCCGGGATGGTAGAGATGTGGCCACAATCATTTTGTGCGAGAGAGTGTGAAGAGAGCAACCCCAGCAAGCAACCGTGTAGGTTGGCCCGTCCTGACTATGTATATAGTGAAGCGATTTCCTTTTCTCTCCATATGAACCTATTATATTGCGTATGTGCCACTAAAGAAAAAAACTTTATTTATAAATGACGTGGCATCTACTACTCGTTCTCCTATAAACCTTGCACTTGGCATCTCCAAAATATTAACCTTGCGATTGGCTCTTCGTCTCTTTGGGAAGTCGAGCAATAATGGTACTGCAATATATATCGTTCTGGCTATATGAGACCAAATGAATTGCTGCACGTCCACCACGTGGGCGAGGGTCGAGGGGCGAGGGAGAGTGCATACTATTACGTCCGTTTCACGAGGTGTTTGTTTCTAGGGACTTTTTAGTGTAGGGACTAGAAAAAGTCCCTCTTAGAGACTTTTTAACCAAACAGGAGGGGCTACTAGGGACTAAAATTGCTTTTTGGGACTTAATGAAGAAGACTCTCAAGGAGAGTCTTTTTGGGACTTTTCCAACAATGCCCCTCCCTGCACCCATTGCCCCGCCGCCCCATGGTGTTGTTTGGTTGTTATTTTTTTGTATACTAGGGGTAACATGGTCATTCAATAACCTCTAGGGAGGGACTAGGGACTTTTTAGTCCCTGAAAAAAAACAGGGAGGGACTTTTTAAGGAGTAGGGACTTTTTAGTTGGGACTAGAAAAATCCTAGGACTTATGAACCAAACAGGGCCTCAATATGGACTACATACGGAGCAAAATGAGTGAATCTACACTCTAAAATACGTCTATCTATACTCCTATATAGTGTACCAATTTTGAAACTTCAAACTGCTTCCCATAACATACAATCACAGCCGTTAACTATGTTGATCTGACGGTTGAGAGTGCCTGGATTCGCAGTCTACAGTAGCATGTGGCTTTTCCACCATCTTCCAGAACAATCCTGGCTTTGTGCCTCTGCCAGATGGTCTCCCTGAGCAGTGCAGCCGCATGCTGCTTTTTAGTCAACAGAGTAGCCAGATCTTCTATGGCTTGGAAGGAAAGCAATTGCTTGACATGTTGAAGTTGGAACTTAATACAGAGGTGTTGGCGTGTTGGCTAGTTGTAACTTTATTATTTAGGAAAATAAACTGGGCGTAGGAGATACTTAATGCCCTAGGATTGGGCTCCTCTCATTTTCCCCCAGTAATTGCTTGATCTATGGAATTAGGATGCCGCTTCCTGTACATAGAACTTTCTCCCATTCTTGTGTTTGGAATGAGTATTCCCTTTGTAAAAAAAATATGAGAGCACTTAGATCACTAATATCCTTTTCTTTAGGGAAGATCACTAATACTTAATTGTTGGGCACACGGAGCATATCATCAGTTAGCAAATTGTGTATATTCTCACATGCGAAGCATGTACCATTTGCTAGTATACATCAGTGTTTGTAGTATGTACTAGTAGTTCATATTGGAATCTACTAAAGGACATATATATATTCAAGCAATATGATAATCTCTCTAACCAAGGTAGTAGGGATGAGGAGTAAACGGAGGGAGTAGTAAAATTTTCTCCTCGTCCTGTGAGCCACCGCGTGCGTGGGCGAGGGAGTGGGCGTAAGGCATACACAACTACTACTAGTAAGCAAGCTTCACCTCATCCTGCGAGCCACCGCGCCCGTGGGCGGGGGAGACAGCGTACTAAGCAAGCTTCTCCTCATTCTGCGAGTAGACGGGACACATCAAAAGTACTCCAGTGTATAGAGCCTTGCCTCTAAGGTAGGCCCCACATGGTTTGCCTATTTTTTAACATAACACGTCAAGTCGCAATTTGTTTGTTCATCCATGGTAGACGATCCTCCCTCCACCAAGTGGACAACCAGTACACGTGTCAAATTACCACGTGGGCTGCATTTTCATATAGAAATGAGCTCCACCATGTACCCGCGCGGGTGTGGTTGGGAAAGAGACGGGAGTACCTACGCCATGCGTGCACGTCCTCTTCGTGCACGCCCCCACCTACATGTGTGTGTGAGAGAGAGATACAAACCTAGACAGATGGCATGTGCGTTCGTGAGTGTTTTTTGTTTGGGGGGGTTGATTTCGTGAATGTATTTGTGGGAATATGTATCGATGACATCTCAAACAAAATTTTGCATGCAATGTGTGTGAAATGGAGGCCTATCCATATCATATATAGAGGTTCGGGCGATCCACGAGAAGAGAGGGAGGGGTCATAGATATCGATAGAGTCAAAGAGAGGATCAAGTGGGTGGGTGCGAGATCGATGAAGAGAGCCATCGAAATTGTGTGTGTGTGCAAGTCAAAGATATAGGGCGACTGACCTACCGGAACGTCAGAGGGCACAGGTCAAATTTGTGTGTGGCAGGGAGACACGACTAGAGCGCTTGATGTATCAGTGTGTGTGTGGGAGGGGGTGGGGGGAGGGGTAGGCAGAGGCCTAACTATAGAGGTAGAACGACTCGTATATGTGTTGAGAAGGAGAGACCCAGCTATGTCTTGAGGGAGTCGGTCGACATCCATACATAACTGAAGGACGAGAAATAGGATGGGACACAGAGAGAGAGAGAGAGAGGAGAGAGAGAGGAAGGGAGAGGGGTAGAGTGCTAGATGGGTGATGGAGTTGCTTCTCGAAGATGGTGGGAAAGGCCTACTACACAAACTGAGGGTGGAACTGCAATATTATCAATAAGAGTGGGGATGTGTTTCTATGTGTGCCTGTGTGTGATAGATCTGTCGGGACGCATCCATGGATGATGAAGGGAAACCATGTGTTTGGTAAGCAAACCTAACTGGATCGGTAGATCAATTGTTGTTTGTCGGAGGAAGGGAGAGACATAACTAATGAGGTAGATCGATCAACGCGTGGGAAAAAGGAGTTATAAGGACCTAGCTAGCTATATGTATAGCGGGAGATCGGTCGGTGTACGTCCATTTGTTAGAGGCAAATAAGGCCTAGCGAGACGGATAGATGGAGAGAATGGAGCTAGGAGGTGGTGCGAGAGGCCCAGCTACTAGCTAGATAGGGGGAGGAGTATGCGGTTGTGAGATCGATGAAAAGAGGGGCGAGAGTTTACACGTGTGTGGGGCTATATGAGAGACACGAGGCAAGGACACATGAAGGAAGAGATTGAAGGTGCGTGTGTATGTTGTAGGCAGACATCGCTGGAGAGCTTTATCGATCGGTGTGTGTCGAAAAGGAGTTGTGGAGACTGTGGGAGAACGACCTAAAGAAAAAAAAAAGAATGTGCGTGATGGATAGAATGTTGAGGGAGGGGGAGGGCGAGGAGGGCGTGTGCATGCACGAGAGAAAGTTAGTGGTAGTTACAATGGTTAGAGGATTGTGTGGGTGTAAGAGACTAACAAAGATCATAATTTGATATGAAATTGGATTCATATATCGTAGTAGGAGATCATAGTGTTTTAAACATATGCATGCATGCATGAATATAGCGGTGATACTCGTGTTGTGGTTTTGCACATGTTATACCATAATGTGATAATGCATGGCGTTTGCAACTCACAGCTAAATGTCGAACAATCTAAACCATACTATACATCGAACAATCTCACATTTTATTTGAATTTGTAATAATGTGTGGCGTTTGCAGCTTACAACTAAATATCAAACAATCTAAAAAAATACTATATATATTGAACATTCTCACATTTTATTTGAATTTGTGGTAATGTGTGGTGTTTGCAACTCACATCTAAATACTTGTAGGCGTAGGGGGCGGGGCACCATACATAATGTGATAAACACATTATACATATGAGACATGGTTTAGATTATGAAGATCTAGCTAGAGCTTGAAATGTACTGTGATTTGAAATCAACATAAAGTGGATTCAAAAAATCGAGTTCGAGTTCATATAGTACACATAGTTCATATGTAACTCGAGACTAATCATGTGGTGTGTTGTGAAGATAATACACAAATGATGGTTTAACTTGACAATAATGATGATTGTAGATCTTATTAAAATAGAGAAATGAATTCAAATGCTTTGACTTCACAACAATCATTATTGTAGATCTTATTCAAATAGAGAAACGAATTCAAATTTAGTTCGTATTGAAGCGGTAGTATATACGTTTGGAATGCACTAAAACGTTCATTTGAGTAGTAGGTTGCATGCATTATACACGTAGTGAAATATTTTAATTGAACATGACATGAATTCAAAGTTTTGAATGACATTTGTAGTGCAAATTGATTTGGTATAGTACATGTTAGGCTTGTCCGGAAATTTCAATCTGCGCCTTGTTAGCCCAAAATATTTAAGATATATCTTTGTCTCGTTGTGCTCCGACAACACCCTCCATCTCAACCCGTGCCTTGCTATTCCAAAATTACAACACGCTCGAAAAATCCCACCTCTTGTGAAATCCCGACACGCGAAATGCCCGTGATACCCCTGAACTAAAAGAACCGCCTCAAATCGATGGGGGTTCTTTCGTAACTTACCCCACATTTCCGACAAGCGCGTCCCTAAGCCATGGTTCCCCACTCCCATCCCATCCGCCCACCCATTCGTACACCGAGGCCGCAAAAACCCGCGAAGCCCCACACCCTCTTATGTCCGCCACCCAGCCGGAGCCTCTTCCCCGATGACATCATCCACAGCAACACCTCGATGTCCCTCATCCACCGTACCGGATGAGGATCCGTCGTCGATCTCATCGTCCCGCCTGTTCAGCCACCCCGTCCTCCACCTCCAAGGAGCTTCCCCGACATTCCCCTCATCTTTCGCGCCACCTCCATTCCCACACCACCGTCTTCACCTGCACCACCGCAAGAGCAGCATCATCACCGTTTCCTCAGATGAAGCTGCGGCCTAATCGGCGCCACCAAAGAGGTTGTACACTAATCGCCACATTTTCTTCTTGATTCGATCTCACGGTGCTGTCGGTGCTCGGTCCCGAGCCAACACGGCGTGACTCCATCCACGGCGGCGTCGCCAGCCACTTCCTCCATGGTGTCGCTCCCTCGGCGGCAACGTCCACATCAGTAGGAGCTACTGCTGCTTTAGCTCTTGCTTGCGTTGCTGCTCTGCTCTTGCTCTCAGTCCCTTGCTTGGTCTGCTCTTGCTATTGCTCTTGCTTGCGTTGCTGCTCTCGCTCTTCCTCTTGCTTGTGATGCTTCTCTGATTTAGCTACACTTCAGTCGACTGAATCAACTTTTGGGTCAGACGATTTTCAGGGGGTGTGGGGCTCGCCGGAGTTAAGGAAGAACCAGCCGCAGCGGGGAGGGGGGCTTGCCGGAGAGGTACCCCGGTATCTGTCT
>NC_041389.1:450913284-450944817 GCF_002162155.2 Triticum dicoccoides | reverse complement strand
GGGATCGCCGGAGAAAAAGCTCGGCTCGGGGGGGCCTAGAGGGATGGCCGGGGCGGCGTCGAACCAGTGGTGGGGAGTGTTTTCGGGGTGGGCGGGGCGGCGTACCACTGGCCATGGGCGGAGGGGGGGGGCTGTTTGGCCGGTGGTGGCTGGCGGCTCAAGGGGGTGGAGGTTGAAGATGAACTGCAGGCCCTTGATTTCGTATCCAACGGCTGCAAAATCGACTGACCAGGGATGAAAAATTCAGTCGACTGGCATGTAGCCTCACCTCCGGTGCGTTCAGTTTCGACAGTAAAATTCAGTTTCGACGGCAAAATTTAGTTTTGACAGTTAAATTCAGTTTCAACAGTTAAATTCAGTTTCGACAGTTAAGTTCAGAGATGAACGGCTGATGTATTTTACATCTAGCACTTTGTGGTTATGTATTTTACGTCATCTATTGGAGATGATATTAGAATTCCACTCAGGTTAACGTTGTCTCTCTTGTCCTGCTTCAGCCTCAGCGTCGTACAACTCACCAGAGCTGCTCCAACGACGAAACCCTCCATCACAGCGGAGTAGTACCTCGGGCTTCAACTCCAGACGCCTAAGATCTTCTTCCCCTCCTCCGACAGCCAAGTCAGCCAGAGCATCCTCACCGGTGTGACACTCCAAAAAAAATTATTTAGTTTTCATCAAAAGCTTTGTTGGATTTGAAGAAGGTCTTTTAAATCCTTCCAAAAACCTCTCTCTCTCAAAAACTTTTCCCCTTGACAAGGATTTTATTTTTTTGTATCTTCTTCAACCCTGGTGATTGGTTATTTAAAAAACTTTCTTCTGATTGTTCCCTTCTCAAATATTTATTTTTGAAATTTGAAAGAAACTCTATGAGTTTTGGGGGCTTCTCTTATTTTGAAACCACCCATGGTTTCACCATGCCTCATATGGTAAATCCTCCCAAAACCTCTCCCTCCACTATAGGACAATCCAAACTTTCTGTTCCAACAAATCCAAACCATTTTTGGATTTTATTTCATTTATTCTTTCCCCAAAACAATTCTGTCAATTATTTTAAGCCTAGATGATTTGCAAAGGAAGTACCTGATTTCCTTTGAGTTTTGATCTCAAACCAACTCCTCTGGATAGTCTTTAGCACCCCAACCTAGATCCATCAAGATCCACTCTTCCTCTTTTTAAATTTTTCAAGTTTCAACCTCTGCAAGTTTGGACCAGATTTGTCAAATTTGGTGAAACTCATATTTTCTCTTCTCCAAAAATTCTACCAAAATTCTGGCAGTCCCCAGATGCAATGAGAGGCCACCACACCAAAGCTCAGCCCCAGATAAATTCTTCTCTTGCCAAAATCATTTCGTCGAACACTTAGCCATCACTGTTCCTGTACACTTTCAGTAAAGTTCAGAGTTTCAGAGAGTTCAGTGTCGTTTTTCATCAGAGAGTTGTCATCGATCACCAGTGCACCCTGGCGCGTTGCGCACGGCCTCTCCTCCTTGATCAGTGCACCGCATGCCCTCTTGGACGGACGCAGGTGTCGGTGGCGGCGAGCATCGCCGACCCCGGCAGCTTCTACGGTGGCAGAACCACCCGTGGCGGCCAACGGGAGCCAGTGCCAGCTCGCTACGCCGTCCGGCGCTGCCCAACACCCCCTAGCCCTCCGCGTGGCCTCATGCATGCCAGCGCACCACGCAACACCGTCGCCGTGGCCCGGCAAGCACAGGGTGCGCCCTCTGCCGCCGACGGGCCCGCGCCACCCCGTTCCGTCGAAGCCACCCAGGGAGCCTAATCCATAATCGTTTAGCGCCTAAATGGAAACGGTGGACCTCCATGTTGACGCCCAACTCCCTAAAACCCCCGACCAACCACTGCGTCGCCGTAACCGTCGCCTGAGATCCCCATTCACTTCCACCCCTCGGATCGCCTATAAAAGGAAGCCCCGAGCTCGTTCTCGAGCACGCACCACCACTGCACCTCACCAACACCCCGTCAGGCCACTAGGAGGACCTCGAGGAGGTCTCCTCCCCCAACTCCGGCCGCCCCGATCCGCCTCGGCCACCAGCTCGAATCACTCCTGTGAGGCCATCCCCGACACCCAAACCTCGTCAGTAGCCACCTCGAGCACCCAGTGAGCTAACCCAAGCTTCGATTTGACCTTCGCAGCCTTCCCCGACGAGATCCAACTCCACCCGAGCCACCGTCCGCCGGAGCAAGGGCCGCCGTTGACGTGCTGCTCGCTGACGACCACCACCACCACCCACCGACGCGGAAGGACACGCTGAACACATAGGTACCGCCCGATTCCCCTGCCTCGCTGTGGATCGCCGCCGGTGACCACTGCAGCTCTCGGGCGCCGGCAGGCTCTGTTCTTCCCCGTTTAAATTTTTAAACCTGACGGGTGGGACCCGCCTGTCAGCCTCTCTTTTCCTTTTAAACAAATTGTTTTTTGAAAACGTATTCGGGAAAATACGCTTTCAGTCTGAAGCGTTTTTCTGGCCTTTACTGTTCAGCCCCCTGGGAGGTTTCTGTTTCATTACAGAGAGGTCCCTGGATTAAAACCCTTATAACTTTTTAAAAGAAACGGATTTTTGATTGATTCTTTTTCTGTCCTCTTTAAAATTGTTTCTAGTTTTTTATCAGATTTATTTGAAAAATATTTGGAACATTTTTCTATGCACTCACGGTATTTACGATTATTACGTATTTTCTTATACCGTAGATACCGGAGGAGGTGACGGAACCACGAACTTCGCCAAGCTAGACTCCGACTAATCCGAACCAGGCAAGCATGTTTGAACTTCTGATATGATGAGTGTCTTTGGCATGTTTGCATTTAGTAGTTTCATGGCATGTTTATGAGCATTTCGACAAATGTTATATTTCATGCAAAGTTGAGGCAAGTGAGTTTCGATAACCCATAAGTTGTTGGATGTGAGTTGGCATGGCCATGTGATGGCATGAGGATGGGTAAGATGGCAGTGTTGTAGCATGCTAGTCTTATGCCAGACTATTTGACTCCAGTGTCAACATGAATCAGTCCAGTTTCCATCCATTTCCCTTCCCGTACTACCACATGTTTTCCGCAAGGGATATGGCCTAGTAAGTTGCAAACCGCTTTCCTGGTACACACCAAATAGAGAAGCCGGGATGAGGGTTCCATGGCCCTGGATTAAAGCCCGTCATCCGGTCAGGGGGCATGGGTGTTTCCGGTTGGGACCGAGAGGGGGGCACCCCTTAGAGCGCGCGTATATAAATTTGATCCCATGCTATTCGAGGTTGTGACCAAACCGTCTCAAGGTTTTTCTTGGACGTTGTCTAGGGTGATTCCTGGCATCGTGAGGTGGAAATGGGTGTGTACCGGTTAGATGTGTTTCTACCGAAATACCGTAAACGGAACTAGTCCTTCGTGACTACGGAAATTCGTTGACTGTGGGTAATTAGTACAAACTCTGCAGAGTCAAAAAAATCCTTTGAATCATCTTATCCATGTTCAATTACTTTGTTCATCTTAACTTGTCAGTATCAGTCTCTGTGACAAAATTCCGGTGAACCACATGAGTGTTAAGTCCGGTTAAACGTTTATTCCTGTGGATGGACTAACCCGTTTATTATTATGTGTTGAATAATTCCTATGAGTATTATATCTTCGTGAATCTATCAGATATGAAAAAAATGAAATACAAGCCCTTTCTGCGATGTCGCTCAGACGTCCGACTGTGGCACACTTGTTATTTACTTTTGATATAAGCCTTTTCTGCGATGTCGCTCAGACGTCCGACTGTGGCACACTTGTTATTTACTTTTGATATAAGCCCTTTCTGCGATGTCGCTCAGACGTCCGACTGTGGCACACTTGTTATTTACTTTTGATATAAGCCCTTTCTGCGATGTCGCTCAGACATCCGACTGTGGCAAGCTTGATTTACTTTTGTTATAAGCCCTTTTTGCGATGTCGCTCAGACGTCCGACTGTGACATGCTTGTTATTTACTTTTGATATAAGCCCTTTCTGCGATGTCTCTTAGACGTCCGACTGTGGCACGCATGTCATTTACTGTTCAAAATAAGCCCTTTATGTGGTGTCGCTTAGACGCCCGACTGCGGAAAGATTATTTCAGTGTTTACCCTTCGAGGCGTCGCTCCAGACACCCGATCGGTTTTCAGTTATTTGTTGGGTTTTCGGAAGGCTACTGTCCGACTCCCTTTTACTTATCATGTTGTGCCATTATTTATTATTTGAACATGCATTGCTATTTGCCCATGGCGCATTCATGCATACATTTGTTATATCTTATGTCTGAACTGTCTTGCGAGTACTTTCAAAGTACTCACCTGGCTTGTTGATATGGCCAGATGTTGATGAAGGCGATCTCATGGATGAAGAGTTCGATAGCGAGTCCGACGCCTAGAGGAGTGCCAGTCAGTCTCGTGCGAATCCTGGATTTGGTCACTGTACTATATCCGCTTCCGCTACTCAAATAGATTCATCGAGCCTCACCTTGACGCTCGATGAGCTGCCAGTTTAGGAGTCATGTTATCCACTCCACTGTGATATTTCCACCACCACTTTTATCTCGAGTCAATAGTATACCACCACACCATTGTGTCATATCCGCCATTATGTATAATTATTGGCGTGCTTGTAATATTTGTTGAGCACCCTCAACTCGACCCCTGTTATATACTTAATGCTACTGGCTTACTGTATCAAGATTTTGTCTACCAGTAAGGAGGATTTTCCTCATACTGGACTCAAAAGATCGTTTTTTTAAATAAGCATTTTATTGGAAAACCGGTCGTGACAAGCTTGGTACCAGAGCCAGGATGACTGTAGGAAGCCACTAGGTGCGATCGCTAATCGGTTATTAGCATAATAGAGTTTATTCATATTTTTACAAATGTAGTCATTTTTTGACAGTCAGCATAAATTTATGATCTGACCATTCAGAATTTTTGCCTACTTTTGTAGATGGCTGGCAACGACTATGAGTCACAGATGTTCGCCAATGTGCCTGAGGGGTTCGTCAAGCTCCTCTCCTTCATCGTCCAAGTCACGATGGGGCCATCAGTGCGCCCAGTCTTCACACTCTATCAGCACAAGGTCAATGATAGTCTGACCATGCACCAGGCCGCGGTGCAATTCAAGGGAGGGCGTGTTGAGTTACGCCGCTTCCGGTTCTTGGGGAGAGCCATGCCTACTGAGAAGCATGCTATGCAGATGGCTGCCCGCGAGGCGATAGCTCGTCTCCGGGATGTTCTTCCTTCGATGAAGACTCGTCGTTACCGCTACCTTCCATGCCACGTTCCATACACCTGTCACTACGCGTTCTCTTGCCCCAGAGGAGAACGGGGCGAGGCTTTTGAGATGCTTGTCGAGTACCTCCGAGCTCTGGAGGCAGCCTTCGACAGCATGGTGGACGACCTTATAGCTGCCCGCATGGACTCAGTCCATGGCTGTGCCGCCAACAGGAGGGAGCTCCTGCACACCGCACCGCCACTGACTTTCGTCTCGTCCTCGGCATCTTATGCACCTACCACTCTCGCCACTGCTCGTCGACTGCCTACCACCGAGGAGTTTAATCAAGTCATTGCGCCCACTCCAGTCCGCTCTGCACCACCCATTGCGCCCACTCCTGTTCGTGTTGCTCCACCTTTGGCGCCCGCTCCATCAACTCAGCGCAGCACTTCATGTCTGGAGCCTATTAGCGAGGAGGAGGTTGAGTCCCCAGCCTCACTGCGCCTCACCCTCGGCAGGCCAAGGGAGATCCTGACCATCTCCGACTGAGTACGCTTAGCCGCCATGCGGTGTACCGACTTGTACGATATGTTTATATGTACATAGGTTGTGAGAAGTAGCTTGTTTGCGCATCATGTAGGAACTGGGAGAAGTACACTAGCCTAAATAACATGTCAGGAATATGTACGCATATCCTGAGTGATGTATTGTATAATTACTGCTTGCGTGTAAGATATGTAATGAGCAGTCCTTCTCCGTGCGCAAACGTTTATTCTCATGAAAAATCTTGGAGCATTTAGTATTTCCCGTCTTTATGAATTTATTGACTTTTGCGACTCAATTCCCTTTCTTATTAGTTTTACAAAATATATCCTCAGAGTGAAAAATGTCTCGTCCTTGGACGCGCTCCATGCCAAATCAGCCAGAGGAAAATTATGGCACACCACCAAACAACAATTTCACACAGGGACAGTCAAGCCAACATGATAGTGAAACAACATTTACCCAAGTATGCCGCCTTTACGAACAGAGTCAGCAACAACATCAGGAAATGATGAACCAAGTCATCAATATGGGAAATCACCGTGGACAGTACCAGCAGCAATCCAAGTTGTCTGAGCTACAGAAGACGCGTCCCCCAACATTTTCTCATACTGACAAACCTCTTGAGGCCGACGACTGGCTTCGAGATATGGAAAGAAAATTAATTATTGCATAGTGTTCAGACCGTGAGAAAGTGCTATATGCACCACACTATCTCACTGGAGCAGCTGCATGATGGTGGGAAAATTTCCTACACATGCACCCCAACGAAAATGATATAACCTGGGAGGAGTTCAAAGAAGGTTTTCATGGGGCACACATTCCTAAAAGTGTTATGAAGATCAAGAAGAGAGAGTTTGATGACCTCAAACAAAGGACCATGACGGTGTCAAAATACAACAGCCAGTTTACTCTGTTTTCTCGCTACGCCAATGAAGAGCGTATGACTGAAAGCAAGAAGATGGAAAAATTCTTGGAAGGGCTGGCACCCGCACTTAAATGCTAGCTGGTTGTGCACACCTTCCCAGATTTCAAGACACTGGTGGATAAGGCCATTAGCTTGGAAAATGAGATACGCAGCTTGGAGGATTTTCGCAAGCGAAAAAGGGACAAGACTACTCTTGCTCGCAACCACCGAAGCAAGACGGATTTTCAGAAAGGTGGGACACACAAACCCACGACAAACGTCTCACGCCCAATCAAGAATTTCCATGCAAGGGACAAGGAGTTCACATATCGCCCAGGCGTTACTTGCTACGCTTGTGGAGAAGAAGGGCACTATGCCAAACAGAGCCCCAAGCCAAGGAACTCGACCCCAAAACCGAACAACGGTGGCAATAATTCAGCGCCCAAGCGGAACAATTTCAACCCCAATAACAACCACAGGAAGGGCCATCTGAACCACGTGACCAAAGAGGAAGCACAGAATGCCCCAGATATCATACTCGGTACGTTCCCTGTCAACACAATACCTGCCATGGTTTTGTTTGATTCTGGAGCTTCTCACTCATTCATTTCGAAGAGTTTTGCTTTGCAAAATAATTTTTCGATGCTTCCCTTGGAAAAATCCATGATCATCAAGTCCCCTGGGATTAAGCAAGTGACTCAGAGTTACTGCCAAGGTGTGGTTATTGAATTTGAAGGATTGAAGTTCCACGTCAACCTTATTGTGTTGGAGAATAAAGGACTGGATGTCCTCTTAGGGATGGATTGGTTAACCACCAACAAAGCTTTTATTGACTGCTTCAACCGGACCGTAATTCTCACACACCACCACGGGAAGACAATAAGAGTTTCAGCCAAGGAGAGAGAAATATCTTGGGAACCGAGGTTGAACAAAGTGGACGTTTCTGAGTTAAGCAAGGTTCCAGTAGTGTGTGAATTTCCAGACATATTTCCCGAAGAACCACCAGGAATGCCACCAGACCGAGAGATAGAATTCAGCATTGAACTAGCACCCGGAACCGCTCCCATTTACAAGAAACCATACAGAATGGCACCATCCGAATTGGTAGAATTGAAGAAGTAAATAAAAGAATTACTGGACAAAGGATACATACGAGCCAGCTCCTCACCTTGGGGTTCACCAATTTTATTTGCCAAGAAAAAGGATGGGACACTCAGATTGTGTATAGACTATCGAGCACTTAACATGGTCACAATCAATAACAAATACCCAATGCCACGGATAAATGATTTATTTGATCAGCTCGCTCAGGCCAAAGTCTTCTCAAAAATTGACTTAAGGTCGGGATACCATCAATTAAAAGTGCGAACAGAAGATATCCCCAAGACAACCTTCACCTCCAGATATGGACTGTATGAGTTCACAGTAATGCCGTCTGGACTAACAAACGCCCCCGCATATTTTGTTCACATCATGAACAAAGTATTTATGAAGTTTATGGACAAGTTTGTTGTGGTATTCATCGATGATATTCTGATATACTCCAAGACACCAGAAGAGCACGCTGAACATCTCCGAATCGTACTAGGAGAACTAAGGAAACATCAACTGTACGCCAAATTCAGCAAGTGTGAATTTTGGCTAAGACAAGTAGGTTTTCTAGGCCACGTACTGACCCAAGAAGGTATTGCCGTAGACCCGGAAAAGGTCAAGGCCGTGCTTGGCTGGAAACCACCAGCCAGCATAACAGACGTACGAAGTTTCTTGGGAATGGCAGGATACTACCGAAGATTTATTGAAGGATTCTCCACCATAGCAAAGCCAATGACGCAGTTACTCAAGAAAGACAAGAAGTTTGAATGGACGGAAGCTTGCGAGGAAAGCTTCCAAGAACTAAAAAGAAAATTAACAACGGCACCATTATTAATTGTGCCAGACATACACAAAAATTTTGAGGTGTATTGTGACGCATCCCGGAAGGGCCTCGGATGCGTATTGATGCAAGAAGGCAAGGTAGTCGTGTATGTCTCCAGACAGCTTCACAAACATGAAGAAAATTATCCTACTCATGACCTGGAGTTGGCAGCAGTCATCCATGCACTCAAAGAATGGAGACACTTTCTACTTGGAAATCGTTGTGAAATATACACAGACCATAAGAGCCTCAAGTATATTTTCACACAGCCGGAACTCAATTTACGGCAACGACGCTGGTTGGAATTAGTGAAGGATTATGATGTTGGAATCCACTATCATCCAGGAAAAGCAAATGTGGTGGCAGATGCCCTTAGTCGGAACCCCAGCTCGGGCAACGACAGTATACCAAATTTGGGACCAGATTTTCAGCAGGAATTTGCTAAACTCAACTTAATAATGGTCACCGAAGGCAGTGTGTCGAATTTGGAAATACAGCCTACTCTGATTGAAAAGATTAAGGAGGCTCAGCATGGACACCCCAGCATTGAAGGCATAAAAAGAAAAGCGAGTTTGGGCAGGGCCTCAGAATTCGTCATAGATGAGCAAGGAATATTGTGGTACGGAGATAGGCTTTGCGTACCAAATGTCGAGGACCTCAAACAGAAAATTCTAGCTGAAGGCCACACCTCTCCGTATTCAATCCATCCTGGAGGAACAAAAATGTACAAGGACCTTCAGGAAAAAATTTGGTGGCACGGTATGAAAAGGGACATAGCCACATTCATTGCATGTTGTGATTCTTGTCAACGCATCAAGGACGAGCACCAGAAACCAGCCGGACTATTACAGCCAAACAAGATACCCGAGTGGAAATGGGACGAGATGGAATGGATTTTATTGTTGGGCTACCTCGATCACGACACGGGAATGATGCCATATGGGTCATCACAGATAGACTGACTAAGGTGGCACACTTCATCCCCGTGAAGAAAACCCATACCACTCAGAAGCTTGCCAGGCTTTATCTCTCCCGTATCATCTGCTTACATGGAGTTCCAAAGACTATAATGTCAGACAGAGGCACTCAATTCGTCTCCCGATTTTGGAATCACCTACAACAGGCTCTGGGAACCCAACTAGCCTTCAGTACAGCATACCACCCCAGACGAATGGACAAACTGAAGGCGTAAACCGAATTCTAGAAGACATGCTGAGAGCTTGTGTCCTCACCTATGGAACCAGTTGGGAAGAAAGTTTGCCATACGCAGAGTTCGCATACAACAACAGTTACCAGGCCAGCCTGCAAATGGCACCATTTGAAGCCTTGTACGGGCGGAGATGTCGTACCCCGCTAAATTGGTCAGAGACTGGAGACAGCCGTATCTTCGGCCCAGACATGCTCAAAAAAGACAAGGAAAAGGTCAAGCTAATCAGGAACCGAGTCAAGACAGCTCAAAGCCGACAGAAGAGTTATTACGATCGGAAACATCGTAGAGTCAGTTTCGAACCCGGTGAGTTTGTGTACCTACGAGTATCTCCTATGAGGGGTCTCCAACGATTCAAGATCAAGGGAAAGCTAGCACCAAGATTCATCGGACCATTCTGTATAGTGGCACGAAGAGGCACGGTAGCCTACCAGCTAGACTTACCCAAAGAATTATCCAATGTCCACGACGTGTTCCACGTCTCGCAGTTGAGGAAGTACGTGAGAAACCCAGAGAAGCAAATACCCCATGAAAACATTGACGTGCAGCCAGACCTCACCTATCGGGAGCATCCAATAAAAATATTAGAGGAGTCTGAAAGGAGGACCCGACAGAAAACCATCAAGTTTTTCAGAGTTCAGTGGAGCAATCACACCGAGAGTGAAGCAACTTGGGAAAGAGAGGATTTTCTTCGGACAGAGCACCCACACTTATTTGAGGATCAGCTGAAATCTCAGGGACGAGATTTTTCCTAAGGGGGTAGGTGTTGTGACACTCCAAAAAAAAATTTATTTAGTTTTCATCAAAAGCTTTGTTGGATTTGAAGGTCTTTTAAATCCTTCCAAAAACCTCTCTCTCTCAAAAACTTTTCCCCTTGACAAGGATTTTATTTTTTTGTATCTTCTTCAACCCTGGTGATTGGTTATTTAAAAACCTTTCTTCTGATTGTTCCCTTCTCAAATATTTATTTTTGAAATTTAAAAGAAACTCTATGAGTTTTGGGGGCTTCTCTTATTTTGAAACCACCCATGGTTTCACCATGCCTCATATGGTAAATCCTCCCAAAACCTCTCCCTCCACTATAGGACAATCCAAACTTTCTGTTCCAACAAATCCAAACCATTTTTGGATTTTATTTCATTTATTCTTTTCCCCAAAACAATTTTGTCAATTATTTTAAGCCTAGATGATTTGCAAAGGAAGTACCTGATTTCCTTTGAGTTTTGATCTCAAGCCAACTCCTCTGGATAGTCTTTAGCACCCCAACCTAGATCCATCAAGATCCACTCTTCCTCTTTTTAAAATTTTCAAGTTTCAACCTCTGCAAGTTTGGACCAGATTTGTCAAATTTGGTGAAACTCATATTTTCTCTTCTCCAAAAATTCTACCAAAATTCTGGCAGCCCCCAGATGCAATGAGAGGCCACCACACCAAAGCTCAGCCCCAGATAAATTCTTCTCTTGCCAAAATCATTTCGTCAAACACTTAGCCATCACTGTTCCTGTACACTTTCAGTAAAGTTCAGAGTTTCAGAGAGTTCAGTGTCGTTTTTCGTCAAAGAGTTGTCATCGATCACCAGTGCACCCTGGCGCGTTGCGCACGGCCTCTCCTCCTTGATCAGAGCACCACATGCCCTCTTGGATGGACGCAGGTGTCGGTGGCGGCGAGCATCACCGACGCCGGCAGCTTCTGCGGTGGCAGAGCCACCCGTGGCGGCCAATGGGAGCCAGTGTCAGCTCGCTACGCCGTCCGGTGCCGCCCAACACCCCCTAGCCCTTCGCGTGGCCTCATGCATGCCAGCACACCCGACAACACCGTCGCCGTGGCCCGGCAAGCACAGGGCGCGCCCTCTGCCGCCGACGGGCCCGCGCCGCCCCGTTCTGTCGAAGCCACCCAGGGAGCCTAATCCATACTCGTTTAGCACCTAAATGGAACCGGTGGACCTCCACGTTGACGCCCAACTCCCTAAAACCCCCGACCAAGCACTGCGCCGCCGTAACCATCGCCGGAGATCCCCGTTCACGGCCACCGCCTTGGATCGCCTATAAAAGGAAGCCCTGAGCTCGTTCTCGAGCACGCACCACCACTGCACCTCACCAACACGCCGCCAGGCCACTAGGAGGACCTCGAGGAGGTCTCCTCCCCCAACTCCGGCCGCCCCGATCCGCCTCGGCCACCAGCTCGAATCACTCCGGTGAGGCCATCCCCGAAGCCCAAACCTCGTCAGTAGCCACCTCGAGCACCCAGTGAGCCAACCCAAGCTTCGATTTGACCTTCGCAGCCCTCCCCGACAAGATCCAACTCCACCTGAGCTGCCGCCCGCCGGAGCAAGGGCCGCCGTCGACGTGGTGCTCGCCGACGACCACCACCACCCACCGACGCGGAAGGACACGCTGAACACATAGGTACCGCCCGATTCCCCTGCCTCGCCGTGGATCACCGCCGGCGACCACCGCAGCTCTCGTGCGCCGGCGGGCTCTGTTCTTCCCCGTTTAAATTTTTAAACCTAATGGGTGGGACCCGCCTATCAGCCTCTCTTTTCCTTTTAAACGAACCGTTTTTTGAAAACGTATTCCGGCAAATACGCTTTCAGTCTGAAGCGTTTTTCTGGCCTTTACTGTTCAGCCCCCTGGGAAGTTTGTGTTTCATTACAAAGAGGTCCCTGGATTAAAACCTTTATAACTTTTTAACAGAAAAGGATTTTTGATTGATTCTTTTTCTGCCCTCTTTAAAATTTTGTCTAGTTGTTTATTAGATTTATTTGAAAAATATTTGGAACATTTTTCTGTGCACTCACAGTATTTACGATTAGTACGTATTTTCTTATACCGTAGATACCGGAGGAGGTGATGGAACCGCGAACTTCGCCAAGCTAGACTCCGACTACTCCGAACCAGGCAAGCATGTTTGAACTTCTGATATGATGAGTGTCTTTGGCATGTTTGCATTTAGTAGTTTCATGGCATGTTTATGAGCATTTCGATAAATGTTATATTTCATGCAAAGTTGAGGCAAGTGAGTTTCGATAACCCATAAGTTGTTGGATGTGAGTTGGCATGGCCATGTGATGGCATGAGGATGGGTAAGATGGCAGTGTTATAGCATGCTAGTCTTATGCCAGAATATTTGACTGCGGTGTCAACATGAATTAGTCCAGTTTCCATCCATTTCCCTTCCCGTACTACCACATGTTTTCCGCAAGGGATATGGCCTAGTAAGTTGCAAACCACTTTCCTGGTACACACCAAATAGAGAGGTCGGGATGAGGGTTCCATGGCCCTGGATTAAAGCCCGTCATCCGGTCAGGGGGCATGGGTGTTTCCAGTTGGGACCGAGAGGGGGGCACCCCTTAGAGCGCGCGTATATAAATTTGATCCCATGCTATTCGAGGTTGTGACCTCCCCGTCTCAAGGTTTTTCTTGGACGTTGTCTAGGGTGATTCCTGGCATCATGAGGTGGAAATGGGTGTGTACCGGTTAGATGTGTTTCTACCAAAATACCGTAAACGGAACTAGTCCTTCGTGACTACAGAAATCCTTTGACTGTGGGTAATTAGTACAAACTCTGCAGAGTCAAAAAAATCCTTTGAATCATCTTATCCATGTTCAATTACTTTGTTCGTCTTAACTTGTCAGTATCAGTCTCTGTGACAAAACTCTGGTGAACCACATGAGTGTTAAGTCCGGTTAAACGTTTATTCCTGTGGATGGACTAACCCGTTTATTATTATGTGTTGAATAATTCCTATGAGTATTATATCTTCGTGAATCTATCAGATATGAAAAAAATGAAATACAAGCCCTTTCTGCGATATCGCTTAGACGTCCGACTGTGGCACACTTGTTATTTACTTTTGATATAAGCCTTTTCTGCGATTTCGCTCAGATGTCCGACTGTGGCACACTTGTTATTTACTTTTGATATAAGCCCTTTCTGCGATGTCGCTCAGACGTCCGACTGTGGCACACTTGTTATTTACTTTTGATGTAAGCCCTTTCTGTGATGACGCTCAGACATCCGACTGTGGCACGCTTGATTTACTTTTGTTATAAGCCCTTTCTGCGATGTCGCTCAGACGTTCGACTGTGGCACGCTTGTTATTTACTTTCGATATAAGCCCTTTCTACGATGTCGCTCAGACGTCCGACTGTGGCACGCATGTCATTTACTGTTCAAAATAAGCCCTTTATGTGGTGTCGCTTGGACGCCCGACTGCGGCAAGATTATTTAATTGTTTACCCTTCGAGGCGTCGCTCCAGACACCCGATCGGTTTTCAGTTATTTGTTGGGTTTTCGGAAGGCTACCGTCCAACTCCCTTTTACTTATCATGGTGTGCTATTATTTATTATTTAACATGCATTGCTATTTGCCCATGGCGCATTCATGCATACATTTGTTATATCTTATGTCCGAACTGTCTTGTGAGTACTTTCAAAGTACACACCTGGCTTGTTGATATGGCTAGATGTTGATGAAGGCGATCTCATGGATGAAGAGTTCGATAGGGAGTCCGGCGCCTAGAGGAGTCCCAGCCAGTCTCGTGCGAATCCTGGATTTGGTCATTGTATTATATCCGCTTCCGCTACTCAAATAGATTCATCGAGCCTCACCTCGACGCTCGATGAGCTGCCAGTTTAGGAGTCATGTTATCCACTCCACTGTGATATTTCCACCACCACTTTTATCTCGAGTCAGTAGTATACCACCACACCATTGTGTCATATCCGCCATTATGTATAATTATTGGCGTGCTTGTAATATTTGTTGAGCACCCTCAGCTCGACCCCTGTTATCAAGATTTTGTCTACCAGTAAGGAGGATTTTCCTCGTAGTGGACTCAAAAGATCGTTTTTTCAATAAGCATTTTATTGGAAAACCGGTCGTGACAACCGGCCAACACAATCACGCTGAGATCGACATGGCTTCGCCAAAGAGGTTGTACACTTGTTGCATCTCTTTTTTACTCTACATGTTATATATATTGTCCACTAAGCACACGTAGTAACATGAAATACGATTATTTTATCCTACTATATGACAAGCAGTGAGGTACCAGGCAACTTAGCTATCCGTGATGGACTCACTTAAATGCCAACATTATTTATCTCTGCATGTTTGAGCTGTGCATTTGTCGATGGGCCTAGGGGTTGAGCTAGTAGGGCAGTGGCTTGGGTCCAAAGTAATAGAAGTAGCACAAAAACATTTTTAGTTGTAGGATTTTCCTTGCTCAAGCCTGCCTACTAGAATCGCCAGTGCTTGAAAGGAAAAGTGAATGAAAAACATAGGAATTGGAAAGTTTCTATGGTACTACTTTTCATGAATTTGGTGCTAAGGAATTTAGCAAAGGAAAACTGTAGGATTTGTTCCTTTAGTGTCTCCTTGAAAGAAAAACCGTAGGAATTCTAATTTCCACTTGTCCTCCTTTTCATATTCATATTCATGAAGCACAAGACTAAGAGATAGTAGCATAATAGCATTATAACCATACATTTTCTTGTGGTTTGACTTAATCTCACCATGCCTCTTTGCATCCTGTGATCTTCCAATTCTTGTGAATCAAACACCAAGATTGGCAGAAATCCTGTGTTTTTAAATTCTCTATTTTGCACGTGCATTCCTATCCTATTCATGTCTATTTCCTATCCCTGCATTGTTAGAATCCTCAAATTCAAACAAGCCCTTACACAATTACTTCTGTTACAGATATGTGTCAAAGAAAACCTTGTGTGGTTTGTCCTACTCCTGCAGCGCTGTGTTCCACCCCAGCTCAGCTGCTCCAACAACGGAAGGGTTCACGACAACAGGGATCCTCTCTCCAAACTGTCTTTCGCCGCCTCAGATCTTCTTCCCCGCCGCTGGCAGCCACGACAACTGCATTACCATCATCAACTGAGCAGATGACCTTGAGCACTGTCGGTGTCAAAACCGGCGGATCTAGGGTAGGGGGTCCCGATCTGTGCGTCTTAGGCTGATGGTAATAGGAAGCAAGGGACACAATGTTTACCCAGGTTCGGGCCCTCTCGATGGAGGTAAAACCCTACTTCCTGCTTGATTAATATCGAAGATATGTGGAATACAAGAGTAGATCTACCACGAGATCATAGAGGCTAAACCCTAAGAGCTAGACTATGATGGTATCATTGTAATTGTGATCGGCCTTCTAAGGACCATGCTCTCCGGTTTATATAAACACCGGACAGCTAGGGTTTACATAGAGTCGGTTACAAGGAAGGAAACATAATATCCGGATCGCCAAGCATGTCTTCCACGCAAAGGAGAGTCCCATCCGGACACGAGCCGAAGTCTTGAGTCTTGTATCTTGACGCTTCTATAGTCCGGACGATGAATACAGTCCGGCTGTCCGGATACCCCCTTATCCAGGACTCCCTCAGTAGCCCCTGAACCAGGCCTCAATGACGATGAGTCCGGTGCACAGTCTTGTATTTGGCATTGCAAGGCGGGTTCCTCCTCCGAATACTCCAAGGTGATTATCGAACACGTAGGTTGTGTCCGTATCTGCAAGATGATCTTCACACACTCTTAGCATAAATCCGTTCTATTGGCAATCTTCGTACGTCGTGCCCTTGCATCGTGACCTGGTCCAACACGAACCAGCATTTCCTGCTCCACCTCGATTCGCGTTGCGAGGCGGTTTTATCAGCACGTCCTGCCAAAGCAGAGATCGTGTCCCTCTTAATACGGGATCTTTCATCAATACGGGCATATGTGACCCCACGACGACTGTTGGTATAATTCCGTGTTTCTTTTTAGATAAGTCTCAAGCAGTCACGCTGAGGACTCTTGGTATTCATCCAGTTTATAAAGGGGCCAAGGCCCACGCCTTGTTTCCACCTCTCTTGCTCCTTCTCGCACCTCGAGCTCCATCGCTCAAAACCTAAGCTCCAACACCCCAGATCCTCCAGTATGTCCAGATCCGACGCAGCAGGCCGATGGGTGGCCTCCTCGATTCAGGAGGAGGATATTGCGAAGCTGAGGGAGGTTGGATACCTGACTGCTGATATCCAGCACAGGCTTCCTGCTCCGGGGCAAGTCATCCCCACGCCGGAGCTCAATGAGAGTGTCGTGTTTACTCCTCACTTCCTCCAAGGCCTAGGCCTCACCCTCGACCCCTTTGTGAGGGGGCTTATGTTCTACTATGGCTTGGATTTCCATGATCTGGCTCCAGACGCCATCCTCCATATCTCGTCTTTCATTATCGTGTGTGAGGCTTTTCTCCATGTCAACCCACACTTCGGCTTATGGCTAAAGACCTTCAATGTGAAGCCGAAGATGATCGAGGGGAGACATGCGGAGTGCGGAGGCGCCATAATAAGCAGGAACGCCGATGCCCCATGGCCAGAGGGTTCTTTTCCGGAAGTGTCCGACGTATGGCAGCGGAGATGGTTCTATGTCACCACTCCTAGAGGCACGAAGTGGGTAGCTGCCCCCGAGTTCCGCTCAGGCCCTCCATCACAGTTGGCGTCTTGGACCAATGTGGGACGGAGTTATGGGCCTGCTGGCGATGTACCAGAACTGCAGAACCGCATCCGGGAGCTTATTAGGAGGGACATAAATCTTGTCAGCATAATTCAAGTAATGCTAGTTCGGCGGATATTGCCGTGCAAACGTTGGCCTCTCCGCATGTGGGAGTTTAATCCGGAAGGTCCGCGGACTATTAAGCACTTCTTCGGCTTGACGCTCGAAGGAATGTGTAAATTATTTTTTGGACCACAAGCAAAGTGTCCGGACACCATCGAGGATGCGGGCCTAAGCTGCAATCGCCTAGATGCCCAAGTAAGTAACCTTAAAGCCGGACACTTCATTTATATTTATCATGATTATTATTCTAACACTCTCTCCGCAGCCAGGAATGGCTTGACAAGGCGAAGAGAATCAGGTGTCCAGCACCACTTCCTGAAGGCTCGCCTGGTCCCACCATTGCAAAGATGCTGGACCGGGCGCTCAGCAAAATCCCATCAGAGAAGGACGAAGGAAAGGGCAGTGGAGCCGAACTTCACGCGCTGCACATCCAGACCGGGGAAATCGCTAACCCTCCTGTGGAGGATAGTCAGGAAGGGAAGGTCAAAGCCTCCTCCCCACGCGAGAAGAAGAGGGCCGCCTCCGAAGATTTGGAGGCGGAGACGCCCAAGCAAGGGAAGAAAACATCACCAAGGGGCTCTGACACGACGGGCGCCCTCACCACGTCATGCCCACCAACGGGCCAGCCCTCCAACGAGCCGTAAGTCATTCATTAATTCGAAGGTGAGATGTTACTCCAAGATCCATAACCAGGACTTCGTTTTTTGTAGTCCAGCGAGCAGCTCTTCTCAACAGAGTTCGTCTTGGGGGGACCTTCATCCGGAGATGATGGAGAGTGAAACCCCACCCAACTCTCTGCCTCATGAGGCGGGCGACACGGAGGTGTCTTCACGGAGGAGTCCGGATATACCGAAGCCGGAGGCTAGTACGTCAGCCGCCCTGAGCCTGGAGCATTTGGCTCTCACGGGGGGCGATGAGAAGGGTCCGGCACAGTTTAGTGTCCGGCCGGACGTACTGATGGGCCGTCTGGAGCGAGCCGCGCTCTCAGAGGAGCACCGCTCTTTAATGAGCACGGTGCTCATGAAGATTTCATCCGCTACCAGCGGCTTGAATGAGGCATTTACAAGCCCGCTCAAAGGCTTTGAGGTATGTAGTGAAAAAAATGCACAACTTTTTGGTTATGAAGCACGCGCTAGGTGTGCTCCCTATAGATAGTAGCCCCTGAGACTCTGGTTGCCCGCCATAGGCGGCAAACGGGGGATCATATACTGATGGTTGCGTCGTACATGTGCGCAGGTATACAAGGATCTGGCAGCCGACTAGTCTGTCGCAGTTGCCGAGCTAAGGAGGCAAATCGGATCCATTGATGCCGATATCACGCTGGTGAATAAACGGCTTGAGGAGTCCCAGGGTATGTGCTTGGTTTTTATTATAATGTGTAAGAAAATGCCAAAGCGGCATAATGTTAATGCAATATGTGTGCACTGCAGATGGTGCTGCTGCCGTGGAGGCCCTGAGGGCGGAACTTGCTCAAGCCAAGGAACAGGCTCGAGCTACCAATGCGGCTGCCCTAAAGGCGGCCGAAGAGTTGAGAGCCGAACAGGCTGCTCGTCGCCGAAGCGAGGAAAAGATAGCCAAAATGGCTGAAGAGTTAAAAAATGTCGCCGACCGGTACGCACTCCTTGAAAAGGAGAATAAGGCTAGTTCGGCCGAGCTGGACAAGGCATGTAATGCCGCCAAGGAGATGCGGACCGAGATCTGGAGTATGCGGGAGGAGCTCCAACAAGCTGACAAAATCGTGGCTGGGGGCTCGTACTTACTGCGGACGAAGTTCTTGGATCCGAAGTATGCTCCCCTGGCGGGTCGCATGAGTCCTGCAGACGCATATGCGGAATTGGCTAATAGTACAGCTGACGTTGTCAAGTTCTTGAAGGGTCAAGGCGATGAAGAAGTGGAGAAGCTTTTCTGGTCGCAATTCAATGCTCCCACTCGCCCGCTGCCACTGAATGAGAAAGTGGCTGCTATGGCGGAGCTCCACAGGTTGTCCGGACTTGCAATGCGGTCTATGATAGACCATCTTTGGCTGAAGGGGCCTAAGTCGGACATCTACTTTGGTTTGGTGCAACAATTCCTTGGAGTCGTGTCCCGTATTGACGCCCTGAGAAGGTCGGCATGCATAGAGGGTGCGCGGATGGCTTTAGCCCGCGTTAAAGCCTACTGGACGGATATGGAGGCCACTGTAATAGCAAGCCAGGATCCGGCGGGAGTCCAACATCTGGCTGAGCACTACTTGGCGCAAGTCACAGAAGGTGCCCGCCTGATAGAGGCGCAGTGCTCGAAGAGTGTTATATCCGAGTGATAAGTTGAATCATTGTAGAAAACAATGTTTAGTTTAATTATGAGGCTATGTTTATATTTTGCCCGGAAGTATGATTGTCCTCCATTTGTGACTATTCTTATATGTATAAGTAGACTGAAAGATAGCAGTCGTTGGCTTCAGCCCCCTCGCGGACAATGCGGGGGTGTTGGTGAAAAAATATGCATAGTCACACTTGATCCAATGTCTTGGTCCGTTAAGGAGGTGATCGCACGCCGAACTAGCAACCAGACTATATAGCTGTAACACTTTCGCTTAGCCATGGGAGTCTAATGGTGGGGCTACTATGTAGCCCCTGGTACCTCCACGTGCATCCGAATACGGGCGCGTGTGTACATGGCCGGGAAACGGCCCTTCGTTAAGGCGGAGGAATCTTTAGGGATTCCGGTGAGTCTTCGAGTGGTTGAACAGTCTCTCGCTGTATCATGACGGTCAGTTCTTGGCTTTCTCTACTGAGGCGCTCATCCGGAATAACCAGGGCACAATCGCAGTAGTTCTCCTTTAGCCTGCCTTAGCCGGATGATAGCGGAACGTAAGGCGGCAAACCCAAGAGCCGGGCAAACCCAACATTTTGACCAAAGACATGATTCGGAGCTGATGCATATACGGCCAAACTCGTGACGCCGAACACTCCCGAGGGTATTCGGTCTTTTGTAAAAGAAGATAGGCTGACAAGAGCCTATTTTAAGCCCTTCATTTCTAGGTACGTGCAATTTAGTCTGCCATGGCCAAATGCCAAAAACGGCAGTATCCTCTGTGGGTATAGAACCCATGGGATGTCGAGTAGGGGGTCCCGATCTATACCCCATTATCCAGGACTCCCTCAAGGACTACATGGGTCCGCAAGAAAGGTCGCACTCTTCCGTGTATGCTTATGGTATGCATCACTTAATATGATGACATGCTACATGATAACCCACAAGTATAGGGGATCGCAACAGTTTTTGAGTGTAGAGTATTCGACCCAAATTTATTGATTTGACACAAGGGGAGGCAAAGAATATTCTCAAGTATTAGCAATTGAGTTGTCAATTCAAGCACACCTGGATAACTTAGTATCTGCAGCAAAGTATTTAGTAGCAAAGTAGTATGACAGTAATGGTAACAGTGATAAAAGTAACATAGCAGTTTTTAGTGATTGTAACGGCAGCAACGGAAAAGTAAATAAGCAAAGCACAATATGTGCAAAGCTCGTAGGCATTGGATCAATGATGGATAATTATGTGGGATGCAATTCATCATGTAATAGTTATAACATAGGGTGACACAGAACTAGCTCCAGTTCATCAATATAATGTAGGCATGTATTCCGAATATAGTCATACGTGCTTATGGAAAAGAACTTGCATGACATCTTTTGTCCTACCCTCCCGTGGCAGCCTGGTCCTAATGGAAACTAAGGGATATTAAGGCCTCCTTTTAATAGAGTACCAGACCAAAGCATTAACACATAGTGAATACATGAACTCCTCAAACTACGGTCATTACAGAGAAGTATCCCGATTATTGTCACTTCGGGGTTGTAGGATCATAACACATAATAGGTGACTATAGACTTGCAAGATAGGATAAAGAACTCACATATATTCATGAAAACATAATAGGTTCAGATCTGAAATCATGGCACTTGGGCCCTAGTGACAAGCATTAAGCATAGCAAAGTCATAGCAACATCAATCTCAGAACATAGTGGATACTAGGGATCAAACCCTAACAAAACTAACTTGATCACATGGTAAATATCATCCAACCCATCACCATCTAGCAAGCCTACGATGGAATTACTCACGCACGGCGGTGAGCATCATGAAATTGGTGATGGAGGATGGTTGATAATGATGATGGCGACGAATCCCCCTCTCCGGAGCCCCGAACGGACTCCATATCAGCCCTCCCGAGAGAGATTAGGGCTTGGCGGCGGCTCCGTATCGTAAAACACGATGAAACTTTCTCTCTAATTTTTTTCTCCGTGAAAGAGAATATATGGAGTTGGAGTTGAGGTTGGTGGATGTCCAGGGGGCCCACGAGGCAAGGGGGGCGCGCCCAGGGGGAGGGGGCACGCCCCCCACCCTCGTGGACAGGGTGTGGGCCCCCTGGCCTTGATTCTTTCACCAATATTTTTTATATTTTCCAAAAGTTATCTCCATGGATTTTCAGGTCATTCTGAGAACTTTTGTTTTCTGCACAATAAACAACACCATGGCAGTTCTGTTGAAAACAGCATCAGTCCGGGTTAGTTTCATTCAAATCATGCAAGTTAGAGTCCAAAACAAGGGCAAAAGTGTTTGGAAAAGTAGATACGTTGGAGACGTATCAACTCCCCCAAGCTTAAACCTTTGCTTGTCCTCAAGCAATTCAGTTGATAAACTGAAAGTGATAAAGAAAAACTTTTACAAACTCTATTTGCTCTTGTTGTTGTAAATATGTAAAGCTAGCATTCAAGTTTTAGCAAAGATTATAAACTAACCATATTCACAATAACACTTAGGTCTCATGTTTACTAATATCAATGACATAATCAACTAGCGAGCAATAATAATAAATCTCGGATGACAACACTTTCTCAAAACAATCATAATATGATATAACAAGATGGTATCTCGCTAGCCCTTTTTGAGACCGCAAAACATAAATGCAGAGCACCTTTAAAGATCAAGGACTGACTAAGCATTGTAATTCATGGTAAAAGAGATCCAGTCAAGTCATACTAGATATAAACTAATAGTAATGCATGCAAATAACAGTGCGCTCTCCAGCGGGTGCTTTTTAATAAGAGGGTGATGACTCAACACGAAAGTAAATAGATAGGCCCTTCGCAGAGGGAAGCAAAGATTTGTAGAGGTGCCAGAGCTCGATTTTAAAATAGAGATGAATAACATTTTGAGCGGTATACTTTCACTGTCAACGCAACAACTATGAGATCTCGATATCTTTCATGCTACATACATTATAGGTGGTTCCCAAACAGAATGGTAAAGTTTATACTCCCCCTCCACCAACAATCATCAATCCATGGCTTGCTCGAAACAATGAGTGCCTCCAACTAGCAACAGTCCTGGGGGAGTTTTTGTTTAATTATTTCGATTTCCTTTGATCTTTTTAATCATGGGACTGGGCATCCCGGTTACCAGCCATTTTTTCGTGAATGAGGAGCGGAGTCCACTCCCCTTGAGAATAACCCACCTAGCATGGAAGATACAGACAACCCTAGTTGAAACATGAGCTGCTCGAGCATACAAAACAGAATTTCATTTGAAGGTTTGGAGTTTGGCACATACAAATTTACTTGGAACGGCAGGTAAATACCGCATATAGGAAGGTATGGTGGACTCATATGGAATAACTTTGGGGTTTATGGATTTTGGATGCACAAGCAGTATTCCCGCTTAGTACAAGTGAAGGCTAGCAAAAGACTGGGAAGCGACCAACTGAGAGAGCGACAACAGTCATGAACATGCATTAAAATTAATGGACACCGAGTGCAAGCATGAGTAGGATATAGTCCACCATGAACATAAATATCGTGAAGGCTATGTTGATTTTTGTTTCAACTACATGCGTGAACATGTGCCAAGTCAAGTCACTCAATTCATTCAAAGGAGGATACCACCCTATCATACCACATCACAACCATTTTAATAGCATGTTGGCACGCAAGGTAAACCATTATAAGCTCCTAGGTAATTAAGCATGACATAAGCAACTATAATCTCTAATTGTCATTGCAAACATGTTTATTCATAATAGACTGAATCAAGAACGATGAACTCATCATATTTACAAAAACAAGAGAGGTCGAGTTCATACCAGCTTATCTCATCTCAATCAGTCCATCGTATATCGTCATTATTGCCTTTCACTTGCATGACCGAACGGTGTGTATAATAATAATAGTGCACGTGCATTAGACTAAGCTGGAATCTGCAAGCATTCAATTCAAGTGAGAAGACAAGGTAATATGGGCCCTTGGTTAAATCAACAATCATGCATATTAGAGCCACTAAACATTTTCCTTATGGTCTTCTACTCTTGACCCCCAAAGGAACGAAAGGAAATAAAACTATTTACACGGGAAAGCTCCCACAAGTAAAAAAGAACGAGAAATCTTTCTGGGTTTTCATTTTAATTACTTCTACAATCATGGAAATTAAACTAACTAATTCTTTTTTGGGTTTTCTTTAAGGTTTATCAAACACACAAGACTAGAAAAAGAAATTAAACTAGCATGGATGGTACAATAAAAGAGTATGAGCACCGACACTAGAATGAGTGGGTGAACATGAATGTAAAGTCGGTAAGGAATACGTACTCCCCCAAGCTTAGGCTTTTGGCCTAAGTTGGTCTATGCCCAAGGATCGCGGCTACTTACCCGGTGTACTGGGGAGTGTCATCGTATTGCCACTGGCTAGCGATCTCCTCCGGATCCCACTGGTAAGATGATGGATGATAGGGGTCCAGTGGTGGTTCCGTCTCAGGCTCTGGAGCTGATGTCCGGCCTCGGTGCGCGTAAACGGCCTCCGGCAAAATGAGGTAATAGCCTGTGGTTAAATCAAACAAAGAAGGCGCGGGCAAGATAATAGTCTCATTGTGTTTCTTATTAAATCTAAGGTTATACAGAAGCATCTTATCATCATTGTTAACAATAAACTCATGTGCTACCATGCTCTTATAATTTAGAAAAGTAGGGGGTAGCAGTTTTTCATCTTTCTCATAGTGCCTAATAGGTATCTTGAAATGTTTAGCAAGGCGTGCAACATAGATACCTTCAAAAATGGGGCACTTTGTATGGTTCAGACTTAAACATTTAGCAATAATGGCACCCATACTAAAAGTGTTATCACAAAATAAGGCATGGAACAGAATAATAATATCAGGAACACTGAGGTTTCCACAGTTTCCGCGACCAATTAGGCATCAACTAGCAAATATGGCAAAGTAGCGTAACACAGGAAAATGTATGCTAGTTATTCTTGCATCGAAAGACTTCCTCGATTCCCCTACAGTGATAGTATCAATAAAACCATCCACATCTTTATGATGTGGTTCCTCTAAACCGCCCTCAAAGGGTATTCTACAAACCGCGCAAAAATTACGTAATGACATCTCCTTAGCCTCATCATATAAATGAAAAGCTACTGAAGGAGGTGAATTCTTAGGATAATAGTAAAAGTTTTGCACGAAAGTATTGGTGAGTAAGAGATACTGTTCAGCCTGGTCGTGGAGGAAGTCAGTGAGGCCTGCATTATCAGCCAAAGAATAGAAGTCTTCATAAATTTCGGCTGCTCCCAAGAAATCATCACAAGGCCACTCACACGGCCGTACTTCCGCTACACGAGGAAGATTATACTTGGCCTTTTCTTTCTCCTTAGATTGTTTATCCTTGGAGCCTTGGCTATAAGAGCCCCTCAAAAATCTCTTTATTATTTTCTGCAAATTTCTGAAATTTTTAGTGACTCAAAATAAAAGTGAAACAAACTCAATAAGATTGATAGCAACTACTCCCATAAGTGCCTAGAGCCTATATCATGCATTAGAATTACTTGGGACCTCATAAATTTAACATGCAAGCTCGAGAACAGGGTCACCAAGGCAGCAAGAATTTGCAATGAATAAAACACTAGAACAAAAACTAATTGGATCATTGGAGGAGTCACATACAAAGGAACAATCTCCCAAAGAAGTTCTGTAAATGGAGCTTTGAGCAAGGAGATAAAAAATCACAGCAAAATGAGCTAGAACTCGTGCTTGAGCTGGATGGTGATTATTTTGGGAGGAAGATGGAGTTTGTGGGTGCAGGAATAAGTGGAGGGGAGCCACCATGGGCCCATGAGGCAGGCGGCACGCCCTGTAGGGGTGGGCGCGCCCTGGACCCTCGTGGTCAGGTGCTTGCTGATACGTCTCCAACGTATCAATAATTTTTTATTGTTCCATGCTATTATATTACCCGTTTTGGATGTTTATGGGCTTTACTTTACACTTTTATATCATTTTTGGGACTAACCTGCTAACCGAAGGCCCAGCCCGAATTGCTGTTTTTTACCTATTTCAGTGTTTCAAAGAAAAGGAATATCAAACGGAGTCCAAACGGAATGAAACCTTCGGGACCGATCTTTTTGGAACAAATGTGATCCAGAGGGCTTAGAGTGGAAGTCAAGAAACAAGTGAGGCGGCCACGAGGGTGCCCGACGTGCCCCCTACAGGTGGGCGCACCCCAACCCTCGTGGGCCCCTCGAGCATCCACCGACCTACTTCTTCCTCCTACATATACCCATGTACCCCGAAACCATCAAAGGAGACCACGAAAAACTATTTCCACCACCGTAACCTTCTGTATCCGCGAGATCCCATCTTGGAGCCGTCGTCGGCGCTCCACCGGAGGGGGAATCCACCACGGAGGGCCTCTACATCAACTCCAAGGCCTCTCCGATGAGTTGTGAGTAGTTTACCATAGACCTTCGGGTCCATAGTTGTTAGCTAGATGGCTTCTTCTCTCTCTTTGAATCTCAATACAAAGTTCTCCTTCCTCTTCTTGGAGATCTATTCGATGTAACTCTTTTTGCGGTGTGTTTGTCGAGATCCGATGAATTGTGGGTTTATGATCAAGTTTATCTATGAGGAATATTTGAATCTCCTCTGAATTCTTTTATGTGTGATTAAGTTATCTTTGCAAGTCTCTTCGAATTATCAGTTTGGTTTGGCCTACTAGATTGATATTTCTTGCAATGGGAGAAGTGCTTAGCTTTGGGTTCAATCTTGTGGTGTCCTTTCCCAGTGACAGCAGGGGCAGCAAGGCACATATTGTATTGTTGCCATCGAGGATAACAAGATGGGGTTTATATCATATTCCATGAGTTTATCCCTCTACATCATGTCATCTTTCTTAATGCGTTACTCTGTTCTTCATGAACTTAATACTCTAGATGCATGCTGGATAGTGGTTGATGTGTAGAGTAATAGTAGTAGATGCAGGCAGGAGTCGGTCTACTTGTCACGGACGTGATGCCTATATACATGATCATACCTAGATAATCTCATAATTATTCACTTTTCTATCGATTGCTCGACAGTAATTTGTTCACCCACCGTAATAATTATGCTATCTTGAGAGAGGCCACTAGTGAAACCTATGGCCCCCGGGTCTATCTCTTATCATATAAGCTTTCGATCTACTTTTATTTGCATCTTTACTTTTCCAATCTATATCATAAAATACCAAAAATATATTTATCTTATCATATTATCTCTATCAGATCTCACTTTCGCAAGTGGCCGTGAAGGGATTGACAACCCCTTTATTGCGTTGGTTGCGAGTTCTTGTTTTGTTTGTGTAGGTGCGTGGGACTTCTGAGGAGCCTCCTACTGGATTGATACCTTGGTTCTCAAAAACTGAGGGAAATACTTACGCTACTGTGCTGCATCACCCTTTCCTCTTCAAGGAAAACCTACGCAAGCTCAAGACGTAGCAAGAAGGATTTCTGGCGCCGTTGCTGGGGAGGTCTTCGCTCAAGTCAAGACATACCAAGTACCCATCACAAACTCATCTCCCTCACATTTACATTATTTTCCATTTGCCTCTCGTTTTCCTCTCCCCCACTTCACCCTTGCCATTTTATTCGCCCTCTCTTTCCCAATCTTCTCTCTCTTTCGCTTGCCTTTTGTGTGCTCGTGTGTTAGTTATTTATCTCGATATCATGGCTAGTCCTCCTATCATCATTAATACTCTCGATCATGAAGTTCTTGATTTTAAATAATGGGAGGGAGAAAATCTAAAAGATGTTTGGCATAGAATTTGCAATGCTCAAAATAGATCTACTAGGAAGCAATCCACTTCCGTTCTTTTTTGCAGTTTTTATGTAGGCATTACCCCTTGGAATAGATACATTCTTGATACCATTACCGGAGGGAATTTTTTGGGTAGTCATACTTTTGATGCTTACAATGCCATGACAGATTTGTTTGATCTACCACCTCTTTTGGTTAACGGAACAGTTTTAACTTTAGAACATGTGATGAAAAGGCTTGAAATTATTGAAAATAATGTTGCCACTATCGAGTTAATTGAAAATTTGGACAAAAAGATCCACAACCAAATTACTCAATATGGATCTAAGGTTGGAGTTACTCTGAAAAATCTTAAAGAAAAGGAACCTATAGTTAATGAAAAATTAGAACAAGATTCTACAAGAATTGGTAAACTTGAGGATATAATTACTAACTTAGGGTCTGCCTTTTCATCCATGAAAAATACTCCAACTCCTCCTATTAAATTTGGCAAATTAATATATGTTCCTAAAAATAAGGGTGAATCTTCTAGTAAGGAAAATGCGGATCTCAAATCCATAAGTGTTCACCCCAGTTTTTCCACTATCATTAAGGAACCTTTTGCTACAAGTAAATTTCTTGATTTCTTGCCTAGAAGTTTAATCATTACTAAAAATAAAGAATTTTCTAAGGATTACAAGTGCTCTATTAAAGAATCAAGTGCCAAAGATGGCACCACTTAGCTCTATCCTCGCTTTTATGCCTAGCTTGGGGCGTTAAACAATAGCGCTAGTTGGGGGGCAACCCAATTTTATTTTAGTTTCTATGTTTTTGTTCCTGTTTAGTAATAAATTTTGCATCTACTTTCTGTTTAGATGTGTTTTCTTGTTTTAATTAGTGTTTGTGCCAAGTAGAACCTATAGGATAACCTATGGTAAGAGTTAATTTGATTCTGCTGAAAAACAGAAACTTTGCACTCACGAGAAAAAATTCAATAAATCACAGGAACATGCTTTTGCGATGATTATTTTTGCTGTAGATGAATAGAAAAATTGACTAGGACGTCCTATTTTTGTAGGATTTTTAAGGTTCCATAAGTATTCGAAAGTTACAGATTGCTACAGACTGTTCTGTTTTTGAAAGATTCTATTTTTCGTGTGTTGTTTGCTTATTTTGATGCATCTATGGCTAGTATGTAGGGGTATGAACCATATAGAAGTTGGAATACAGTAGGTTTAACACCAATATAAATAAAGAATGAGTTCATTACAGTACCTTATGTGGTGGGTTTTCTTTCTTGCACTAACGGAGCTTATGAGATTTCCTGTTGAGTTTTGTGTTGTGAAGTTTTCAAGTTTTGGGTAAAGATTTGATGGATTATGGAATAAGGAGTGGCAAAAGCCTAATATTGGGGATGCCCATGGTACCCCAAGATATTCAAGGATAACCAAAAGCCTAAGCTTGGGGATGCCCCGGAAGGCATCCCCTCTTTCGTCTTCGTCTATCGGTAACTTTACTTGGAGCTATATTTTTATTCGCCACATGATATGTGTTTTGCTTGGAGCGTCATGTATGATATTAGTCTTTGATTTTTATTTTACCACAATCATCTTTGCTGTACACACCTATTGGGAGAGAAATACTTGATTTGAAATTTTTTAGAATACTCTATGTGCTTCACTTATATCTTTTGAGATAGATAATTTTTGCTCTAGTGCTTCACTTATATCTTTTAGAGCACGACGGTGGCTTTATTTTGAAGAAATTTTTAATCCCTCATGCTTCACTTATATTATTTTGAGAGTCTTTTAGGACAGCATGGTATTTTCTATGGTTATAAATTTGGTCCTAGAATGATGAGCATCCAAGTTGGGTATAATAAAAACTATCATAGAAAGTGCATTTAAAGCTATGATCAATTTGATGCTTGATAATTGTTTTGAGATATGAAGGTGGTAATATTAGAGTCATGCTAATTAGGTAATCATGAAATTGAGAAATACTTGTGTTGAAGTTTGCAAGTCCCGTAGCATGCACGTATGGTAAAAGTTATGTGACAAATTTGTTGCATGGGATGCTCTTTTAATTGCTTTCCTTATGAGTGGAGGTCGGGATCACGCGATGGTTAACTCCTACCAACCCTTCCCCTAGGAGCATGCGTAGTAGTACTTTGCTTCGAGGGCAAGTAGACTTTTGCAATAAGTATATGAGTTATTTATGACTAAGGTGAGTCCATGGATATACGCACACTTACCTTTCCACTTTGCTAGCCTCTATTATGACGTGCAATCTTCGCCGGTATCATGCACCCATTATTTACCTTCCTCAAAACAGCCACCATACCTACCTATTATGGCATTTCCATAGCCACTCTGAGATATATTGCCATGCAACTTTCCACCATTCCGTTTATTATGACACGCTCCATCATTGTCATATTGCTCTTTGCATGATCATGTAGTTGACATCGTATTTGTGGCAAGGCCACCTTCATAATTTTTCATACATGTCACTCTTGATTCATTGCATATCCCGGTACACCGTCGGAGGCATTCACATAGAGTCATATTTTGTTCTAAGTATTGAGATGTAAATTAATAAAAGTGTGATGATCTTCATTATTAGAGCATTGTCCCAAGTGAGGAAAGGATGATGAAGACTATGATTCCCCCACAAGTCGGGATGAGACTTCAGACTTTATAAAAATAAAAGAGGCCAAAGAAGCCCATGAAAAAAGAGAGGCCAAAGAAGCCCACCAAAAATAAAAAAATAAAAAAAATAAAAAAGGAGAAAAGAAAAAAAGAAAAAATGAGAGAAAAGAGAGAAGGGACAATGCTACTATCTTTTTCCACACTTGTGCTTCAAAGTAGCATCATGATCTTCATGATAGAGAGTCTCCTATGTTGTCACTTTCATATACTAGTGGGAATTTTTCATTATAGAACTTGGCTTGTATATTCCAATGATGGGCTTCCTCAAAAAGCCCTAGGTCTTCTTGAGCAAGCAAGTTGGATGCACACCCACTAGTTTCTTTTTGTTGAGCTTTCATATATTTATAGCTCTAGTGCATCTGTTGCATGGCAATCCCTACTCACTCACATTGATATCTATTAATGGGCATCTCCATAGCCCGTTGATACGCCTAGTTGATGTGAGACTAGCTTCTCCCTTTTTGTCCTCACAACCACCACCATATACCACATAAAGTCCTACGTCCAAGGCTTGCGCTCATGTATTGCATAAGAGTTGAAAAAGCTGAAGCGTGTTAAAAAGTATGAACCAATTGCTTGGCTGAAACCGGGGTTGTGCATGATGGGAGTATTTTGTGTGATAAAGATGAAGCATGGCCTAACTATATGATTTTGTAGGGATAAGCTTTCTTTGGCTATGTTATTTTGATAGGACATGATTATTTGTTAGTATGCTTCAAAGTGTTACTATTTGTATGTTTTATAAGATTTTATCTTGAATCATTTGGATCTGAACAATCATGCCACGTTAACGAGAAATACATTGAGAATTATGCTAGGTAGCATTCCACATCAAAAATTCTATTTTTATCATTTACCTACTCGAGGACGAGCAGGAATTAAGCTTCGGGATGCTTGATACGTCTCCAACGTATCTATAGTTTTTGATTGTTCCATGCTATTATATTGCCCCTTTTCGATGTTTATGGGCTTTACTTTACACTTTTATATCATTTTTGGGACTAACCTACTAACCGGAGGCCTAGCCCGAATTGCTATTTTTTTCCTATTTCAGTGTTTCAAAGAAAAGGAATATCAAACGGAGTCCAAACGGAATGAAACCTTCGGGAGCAATCTTTTTAGAACAAACGTGATCCAGAGGACTTGGAGTGGAAGTCAAGAAACAAGCGAGGCGGCCACGAGGGTGCCCGGCGCGCCCCCTACAGGTGGGCGCGCCCCCACCCTCGTGGGCCCCTCGAGCGTCCACCGACCTACTTCTTCCTCCTACATATACCCATGTACCCCAAAACCATCAGAGGAGACTACAAAAAATTATTTCCACCACCGTAACCTTCTGTATCTGCGAG
>NC_041389.1:450906753-450913002 GCF_002162155.2 Triticum dicoccoides | reverse complement strand
ATCCACCATGGAGGGCCTCCACATCAACTCCAAGGCCTCTCCGATGAGTTGTGAGTAGTTTACCACAGACCTTCAGGTCCACAGTTATTAGCTAGATGGCTTCTTCTCTCTCTTTGAATCTCAATACAAAGTTCTCCTTCCTCTTCTTGGAGATCTATTCGATGTAACTCTTTTTGCGGTGTGTTTGTCGAGATCCGATGAATTGTTGGTTTATGATCAAGTTTATCTATGAGAAATATTTGAATCTCCTCTGAATTCTTTTAGGTGTGATTAAGTTATCTTTGTAAGTCTCTTCGAATTATCAGTTTGGTTTGGCCTACTAGGTTGATCTTTCTTGCAATGGGAGAAGTGCTTAGCTTTGGGTTCAATCTTGCGGTGTCCTTTCCCAGTGACAGCAGGGGAAGCAAGGCACGTATTGTATTGTTGCCATCGAGGATAAAAAGATGGGGTTTATATCATATTGCATGAGTTTATCCCTCTACATCATGTCATCTTTCTTAATGCGTTACTCTGTTCTTCATGAACTTAATACTCTAGATGCATGCTGGATAGCGGTCGATGTGCGGAGTAATAGTAGTAGATGCAGGCATGAGTCGGTCTACTTGTCACGGACGTGAGAGAAGCCACTAGTGAAACCTATGGCCCCCGGGTCTATCTCTTATCATATAAGCTTTCAATCTACTTTTATTTTCATCTTTACTTTTCCAATCTATATCATAAAATACCAAAAATATATTTATCTTATCATATTATCTCTATCAGATCTCACTTTCGCAAGTGGCCGCAAATGGATTGACAACCCCTTTATTGCGTTGGTTGCGAGTTCTTGTTTTGTTTTTGTAGATGCATGGGACTTGTGAGGAGCCTCCTACTGGATTGATACCTTGGTTCTCAAAAACTGAGGGAAATACTTACGCTACTGTGCTGCATCACCCTTTCCTCTTCAAGGAAAACCAATGCAAGCTCAAGACGTAGCACTTGCTCCCCCTGCTATGTTCTCAATGCCAAATATTCTCAAATATTCCAGAAAAAATCATATTAAATTGGCATGGCATTTGAAGGACTTTTATTTTCGGGATATTTTTATTGCATAGATAATTCAGAAAACAGACAAAATATACTGTTTCTACTTTATTTATTCTAAGTAACAGGAAGTAAAAGAAGGTACAGAAGGTGGTGCCTTCTAGTTTCATCCATCTCATGATCATCGAAAGGAATCCACTAACAAGGTTGATCAAGTCTTGTTAACAAACTCATTCCGAATAACATGGAACCGGAGAAATTTCGAATTGACACTAGGTTACCTCAACGAGGATATGAACATCCCCAATAATAAGAATATCATACTTTTTCTTTGCAGTAGGAAGAGGAAATTCAAAACTTCCAACAATTATTGATGGAATTTTCCCTATAGAGTTTATGTAGTGAACTTGAGGTTGTTTCCTCGGAAAGTGTACCGTATGCTCATTACCATTAACATGAAAGGTGGCATTGCCTTTGTTGCAATCAATAACAGTACCTGCAGTGTTTAAAAAGGGTCTACCAAGGATAATCGACATACTGTCATCCTCAGGAATATCAAGAATGACAAAGTCTGTTAAGATAGTAACATTCGCAACAACAACAGGCACGTCCTCACAAATACTGACAGGTATAGCAGTTGATTTATCAGCCATTTGCAAGGATATCTCAGTAGGTGTCAAGTTACTTAATTAAAGTCTACGGTATAAGGAAAGAGGCATAACACTGACACCGGCTCCTAGATCACATAAGGCAGTTTTAACATAATTTCTTTTGATGGAGCATGGTATAGTGGGTACTCCGGGATCACCAAGTTTCTTAGGTATTCCACCCTTAAAAGTATAGTTAGCAAGCATGGTGGAGATTTCAGCTTCAGGTATCTTTCTTTTATTTTTAATGATATCTTTCATGTATTTAGCATAAGGATTTGTGTTAAGCATATCAGTTGAGCGCATACGTAAAAAGATAGGTCTAATCATTTCAGCAAAGCGCTCAAAATCCTCACCATCCTTTGTTTTGGATGGGTTAGGAGGAAAGGGCATGGGTTTCTGAACCCATGGTTCTCTTTATTTATCGTGCTTCCTAGCAACAAAGTCTCTTTTATCATAACGTTGATTCTTTGATTGTGGGTTATCAAGATCAACAGCAGGATCAATCTCTACACCCTTATTATTGCTAGGTTTAACATCAACATGAACATTATCATTAATATTATCACTAGGTTCATGTTCATCACCTGATTGTGTTTCAGCATCAGAGATAGAAATATCATTGGGATTCTCAGGTGTGTCTACAACAGGTTCACTAGAAGCATGCAAAGTCCTATCATTTTTCTTTTTCTTCTTTTTAGGAGGACTAGGAGCATCTAAATTATTTCTCTGAGAATCCTGCTCGATTCTCTTAGGGTGGCCTTTAGGATACAAAGGTTCCTGAGTCATTCTACCAGTTCTGGTAGCCACTCTAACAGCAAAATCATGTTTATTATTTAATTCATCGAGCAATTCACTTTGAGCTTTCAGTACTTGCTCTGATTGAGTGGTAACCATAGAAGCATATTTGCTAATGAGTTTAAGTTCACCTTTAACTCTAGCCATATAATCACTGAAGCGTTCTATCATGAAAGCATTAATCTTTAATTCTCTTCCAACATAAGCATTAAAACTTTCTTGCCTAGCCATAAAGTCATCAAATTCATCCAAACATTGGCTATGAAACTTAGTAGACGGGATTTCAATTTTATCATATCTATAGAGAGAATTTACCTTCACTACCTATGTCGGGTTATCAAGACAATGTGTTTCTTCAATAGGCGGTATATTAAGACCATGTATTTCTTCAATAGGATGTAAATTCTTAACATCTTCAGCTTTAATACCTTTTTCTTTCATTGATTTCTTTGCCTCTTGCATATCTTCAGGACTGAGAAATAGAACACCCCTCTTCTTCGGAGTTGGTTTAGGAATAGGCTCAGGAGTTGGCTCAATTGGCTCAGGAAGAGTCCAATTATTTTCATTAGTCAACATATTATTCAATAACAATTCAGCTTGGTCGACTGTTCTTTCCCTGAAAACACAACCAGCATAACTATCCAAGTGGTCCTTGGAAGCATCGGTTAGTCCATTATAAAAGATATCAAGTATTTCATTTTTCTTAAGAGGATGATCAGGCAAAGCATTAAGTAATCGGAGAAGCCTCCCACAAGCTTGTGGGAGACTCTCTTCTTTGATTTGCGCAAAATTATATATTTCCCTTAACGTAGCTTGTTTCTTATGAGCAGGGAAATACTTAGTAGAGAAGTAATAGATCATATCCTGGGGACTACGCACACAACCAGGATCAAGAGAATTAAACCAAGTTTTAGCATCACCCTTTAATGAGAACGGAAATATCTTAAGGATATAATAATACGAGACTTCTCATCATTAGTAAACAGGATGGCTATATCATTCAACTTGGTAAGATGTGCCACAATAGTTTCAGATTCATTGCCATAAAAAGGATCAGATTCAACCAAAGTAATTATCTCAAGATCAACAAAGAATTCATAATCCTTATCAGTAACAAAGATAGGTGAAGTAGCAAAAGCAGGGTCATATTTCATTCTAGCATTCAGAGTTTTCTGTTAAAGTTTAGCTAGTAATTTCTTAAGATCAGATCTATCATTGCAAGCAAAAAGATCTCTAGCAGTTTCTTCATCCATGACATAACCCTCAAGAACAACATGCAATTCATACTTAGGGGGATAACCTTCATCATCACTATCATCAATGATTTCATCTTCAATAATTTCATTCTCTCTAACCCTAGCAAGTTGTCCATTAAGATATTCACCTAATGGCACAGTAGTATCAAGCATAGAAGTAGTTTCATCATAAGTATCATGCATAGCAGAAGTGGCATCATCAATAACATGCGACATATCAGAATTCATAGCAGTAGCAGGTTTAGGTGTCGCAAGCTTACTCAAAACGGAAGGAGAGTCTAGTGAAGAGCTAGATGGCAGTTCCTTACCTCCCCTCGTAGTTGAGGGAAAAATCTTAGTTCTTTCGTCTTTCAAGTTCCTCATAGTGATCAATAGATATAAATCCCAAGTGACTCAAAGAATAGAGCTATGCTCCCCAGCAACGTCGCCAGAAAATAGTCTTGATAACCCACAAGGGGATCGCAACAGTTTTCGAGGGTAGAGTATTCAACCCAAATTTATTGATTCGACACAAGGGGAGCCAAAGAATATTCTCAAGTATTAGCAGTTGAGTTGTCAATTCAACCACACCTAGATGACTTAGTATCTGCAGCAAAGTATTTAGTAGCAAAGTAGTATGATAGTAATGGTAACGGTGATAAAAGTAACGATAGCAGTTTTTAGTGATTGTAACAGCAGCAACGGAAAAGTAAATAAGCAAAGCACAATATGTGAAAAGTTTGTAGGCATTGGATTAGTGACGGATAATTATGTCGGATGTAATTCATCATGTAACAGTTATAACATAGGGTGACATAGAACTAGCTCCAGTGCATCAATATAACGTAGGCATGTATTCCGAATATAGTCATACGTGCTTATGGAAAAGAATTGCATGACATCTTTTGTCCTACCCTCCCGTGGCAGTGGGGTCCTAATGGAAACTAAGGGATATTAAGGCCTCCTTTTAATAGAGTACCGGACCAAAGCATTAACACATAGTGAATACATGAACTCCTCAAACTATGGTCATCACCGAGAAGTATCCCGATTATTGTCACTTTGGGGTTGTCGGATCATAGCACATAATAGGTGACTATAGACTTACAAGATAGGATTAAGAACTCGCATATATTCATGAAAACATAATAGGTTCACATCTGAAATCATGCCACTCGGGCCCTAGTTACAATCATTAAGCATAGCAAAGTCATAGCAACATCAATCTCAGAACATAGTGGATACTAGGGATCAAACCCTAACAAAACTAACTTGATTACATGGTAAATCTCATCCAACCCATCACCCTCCAGCAAGCCTATGATGGAATTACTCACGCACGGCAGTGAGAATCATGAAATTGGTGATGAAGGATGGTTGATGATGACGACGGCGACGAATCCCCCTCTCCAAAACAAGGGCAAAACAGCGTCAGTCCGGGTTAGTTTCATTCAAATCATGCAAGTTAGAGTCCAAAACAAAGGCAAAAGTGTTTGGAAAAGTAGATACGTTGGAGACGTATCACTACATTATCGTTGTGTTCACCTATTAGACGTCAAGTCAGGTCCAAACTAATGTTGAAACTTGAGTTTTTAAATGGTTGTGGGGTACATGTTGAGGCAGCAATCAGTACTATCTGTCTACTATCTGGTTAATCTCGGGTGTCTACTATGAGTTTCATGTTGGGTGCAAACAAACATTAAAGGAGCCATTATCTATATTTTTAACTAAAGCTATTATCTGCCTGTCATCATTGGTTTTGGGTCTATCCACAGTTTGCTACCATCACTCTGGATTTGTGCATGCACTCCTTACATAATCTCACTATGTTTTATTCCTATGCATGCCAGTTATTGTACACAATGGAACTGATCATGTAGAGCAAAAGAGACGAGCCATGTGTGGCAATAAAATTTCATGCAGACGTCCCTCCATGGGTGGTGCAAAGGCAGCCCCCCTCCACCCATTTCGGATCATAATCAAGAGGAAGATAACTGTTCTGAGGGGGATTCAGAAGGAGAAGACCACTCCTATTTACCCCATGAGGTCTTCGCTCTAACTTGGCATGCTGATGTTGGTAATATCATGCATATGGTGCCTTGCATTGCTTACTGTATACATCAAAGATGTCATCTTCTTAGTTTAGACATGCTTTGTGTCAATGCCATCTGTTTAGTTTCTTTATTGTATATGTGAATCATGCAATGCCATCTGTTTAGTTTCTTTATCGCATATGTGAATCATGCAATGCCATCTTGTTTAGCCAGGCATCATATATGTGAATTTTGCAATGCCATCCTAGTTAGCCAGTCATCTTATATGTGAATTATATCAAGCCATCATTTTTTTATTACGTGTTAAATTTTTCAACAATTTTAGCACATTCAATTACTCTTCCTGTGCATTAGCCATTCGGCTCGGTCATGGAAAAATCTGGAGTGGAAACAAGGTCTTCAGAGAAGACAATGCTATCTGACAAAGCGCATGTCTTGTTGGTTACAGATAGCTCCTTAGAGGAGGATTCAGAGACAAATGACCAGTCCTAT
>NC_041389.1:450775372-450906366 GCF_002162155.2 Triticum dicoccoides | reverse complement strand
CCCGCGAGGTGCATGCTCTAAATTTTCCCCACGCTCATATATGTGAATGACACTTTAATAGACACATTGTATAGTTATATCATGTCATCCTGTTTACATAGTCATCATATTTTGAAGTATGTCATTCTATCCTATTTAGTTAGCCATCATACATGTGAAATTGTGCCATGCTATCCTGTTTAATTAGCCATCATATATGTGAAATTATATCCTGCTATTCGGTTTGATTAGACAACATAAATGTGAATTATTTCATGCCCTGTTTTCTTACCTACTATCCATTGCACATGTCTATCTTACAATGTCTCTACATTCAATTACTTTTCTTGTTTATCAGCCATTTCAACTGGAGGGGGTGATAGCAGTATCTGTGGGAGTAAAAACACGGTCTTCAGAAAAGATCGTGATACCTGTCGACGCAGATAGAACCACGGTTGTACTTGCCCAAGAAACAGCCCCACCACACATAACCCAGACGCACGCAGATTGTACCCCTACCCAGTTGGACAGAGAACCAGCTACACCCCTTCTAACGCCAACCCCAGCAGATAGTAACCCAGTTCCCGTTGACACAACACCGTCTCCACCACAGAGCAGCCAAACACGAGCAGTTAGTAAGGCAACTACAGTGCCCAAAGCACGATGACAACCACTCCGAACCCCAAGTCAACGCTTAAAGCAGAAGAAGAATTGTTCTCAGGTCAGGTTCCGTAGCTATGGTTCATACTACTTTGCTCTTGCATCACTGTATTTACTCATACCAACTAATTTCAAATTTGAAGGATGCAATTGAAACTCCAATGGCGCAACAGGTATGTTTTAAACTTGTTTCTTTAACGTGTTTGCTGTTGTAACTTGCTCTATGTTGATTTCAGTTTCAATTGAATAAAGAGTTATGTTCTCATGCCATGCACATTACAAGTGTTGTTATTGCTGTGTAGTTTCCCACACTTATATTCTGTTTATGTTGCTTTGTCTTAAATAGATATGATTCGAACTGTATCTATCTTGATTTGGCAACATAAACTAGAATGACATAGACCATACAGTGACCATACTACATAGATATATGTTTGTTTCATGTTGTTATCCTGTCCACCTTACTACTGAACGGTTTACCAAAATGAGTTTCATATACTACATTGTAAACCTGTGATGTGTTTGTTTGTTTCTCTTTTAGAACGCGGATAAAATATTGGAGAAGAGTACCCCGTTATGCAACGGTAAAGGAAGTAATGCATATAAGGTTCAAGATAGTGAGACATCCCTGTTGGTCTCCAAGAAAGTTGATAAAAATTATATTGAAGACACTAACACAACCCCAAAGTCCTGTCTTGATGTAGTGTTCGAGTTACTGGCTACTACTGCTGGCACCAGCTCTTCGAACTTGTTGCCTGAATCAGTTCGGCTTCTTGAGTCTCAACTTTAAGTTGAAAGACATCGATCAGATGTTATGCAACAGGAAGCCGAAGGACTGAGGAAGTCCCTGCAGAATTCAGATGCATACTTTCTGGTGCAACAGCAAGTGCTGGAGGATTTAAGCGCCAAACAAGAGAAAGTTAATAAGCTTGATAAGCATCTTGCCAGCATTATGGGTACCCATGATATTGTTTCTTGAGCTCTTCTGAAGTGGTTTCAGTTCTGGACTTGTTTTGATGCGGCGTTTATATGCTGCTTTGTTCCCTATATTTGCACCGGTGGCGAACTTTGATGCCCAATGGATGTAATATGTGTAATAGCCCTGATAGCCTAGCGTAAGTTGCTTGCTTATTTATTTCATTATTATCTTGTTTATTTCTTTGCTTATAGTCAGTGCAGTTCTTTTTCCGCGGTTTGCTAGTGGCCGCAATAACCTATTTTTTAGAACTAGGCCACAATAACCATGGGCTACATATTTACTGTAGTTACCATGGCCCTCCTACGGGTTGTAGAAACAATGGGCCTTCTACGAGTCATAGAAACAATGGGCCTTCTACGGGTCGTATCATCAATGGGCCTTCTACGGGCCGTATGATTGCTTGGCCAAACATGGGCCAATAACAGACCACATTATGGCCGTAAACGGGGTAGAGTTGGAATCGTCCGTTCATGGGCCGACCATAACGGGCCGTTGTTAATCGGTCATATTTTATGACGCTATGAAAACGGCCCATCGTCTTAATGGGCCACAATCGGGCCGACTGTAACCTCGGGCTGAATTTGGCCCACAAGCAGAAAATGACAGTAACGGGTCATAAGTAAATGAATGCTGGAAATGAGCCCAAGAATAAATGGGCCCTGAGAAGGCCGAAAGATAACATGGGATGGAAACGGCCCAACGGAATAACGAGTCGTTAATGGGTATAAAGTGATACACTATTCATTACGGGCCAGTTTCACCACGGGCTGTTAATGGGTATAAAGTGATACACTGCTCATTACGGGCCAATTTCACCACGGGCCATTAATGGGTATAAAGTGATACACTGTTCATTATGGGCCAGTTCCACCATGGGTCATTAATGGGTATAAAGTGATACACTATTCATTACAGGCCAGTTTCACCACGGGTCGTTAATGGGCCAAGAGTTACAAAGGGCCTCGTATGGGCCGAAAGATGTCATGGGCCATACATGGGCCAGAAGTTAAAAATGGGTTGGAATCATATTGGACGGCCCGAATGACGCTACTGGGCCTAATTCGAATAGGTCGTAACGGGCCCTGGGTTAGCGGGCTGTAAATGGGCTACATGCGAACATGTCGTTAACAGGCTTTCCATGGGCCGGCCCGCCACCTTTTGACCAAGTCAAACGGGTCGGCCTTTTCACAGGAATGGGCCTCTGTTGGGCCGTGCCATGTGTCGATGTATCATAGGCGCCTTCTTTCCAATGAGTGGATGACATCTGTCCCAACAGTGAGCCGACATGCGTTTCATCCAGCCAATGATGATTTTACACGTGGAAAATCCCCATTGGTCGGGGCTGTTAACGGGTTATCGGTCCAAAACCGGACCCGGTAGCTTAAAGGCGTTCCGTTATGGTGGATGTCACGTGTTGGTCACCCTTGACGAAAGCACTTATGTGACGCGTGATTTATTGTCATGGAAATGGACACTTCCGTGATGATAATTTTGGTAATATCATGGAACACTTCTACGACAGCACATGTATGGCTATCTTGATTCTGTCATAAAATCGTCATGGATGTACATGCATGACAGAAAACGTGACCTACTGTGACAAACACGTATCATCACGGAAGTGTATTTCTTTTGTAGTGATGTATATGCATAGTACGACAAAGGAAGGCTTGAGGGCTTATTTTTGCAGAAAGCTGATTTTTTTTCCTCATAACTACATGATAGTCAAATTTTATATTTAATTCTTTGTTACTACAATTAAATACACAAGGTTGAGTTGGCAAAATCAACTCCAATCTACCCTTTATTAAGTTTCCCACAAATATTATTAAGTGTCACATTTGTCAAGATCATCCAACAACTGTAATGGCATAGTGGCTCAAAGTTGCCCATAACCGGGGGTATGGCTAACCATGATTAGTTTTCAATACTCTACAGAGTTTAGTATGCTTTGCCCACTGGACCCAACCCGAAGATTGAGACGAAGTCTTTCAGAAGCAGTCCACTAGTCCCAACAGGAGGCCCATCCCAACTATTATATGTACATCTACTGGCACATCTGGGTAAGGGTTCCACAACTGATCAGCTAAGACAGAGCCCATTTAGCCAGTGGACGTACATGGAAGCTACTAGTCACTAAGTCTGTCTAATATTTTTGAGCATGGGCGGCCGTCCACTTACATTCAGAGGGTAAAAACCATGATGTTCTTGAAACCACCCATCAATACCAATTCCGCCCAGAGGTGAATTAAATCCTTAATTACTACTCAATTTGTTGTATATATATAATCCTCACAAACTCAATGAATACACGAACCACCCCCCTCTACAAAGCATAGCAAACTACAACTACCATGATTGGCAAAAGATGGGAAGATAGCTCAACAGCATATAGCAAAAAATAATATAGTATTCCTATACATGCATAATTTTATAGTGTGATATAAATACATGCATAGAAAACAATAGGTAAAGGATGATCAACATGTAACTTGCCTTGGTTCTGGTTCAAAAAGTCACACTCCTGACAATAGCTCGCATCGCACTTCGGACAATCTACATGTTTCACACAATTCAACAAATCAATCATTGGAACATAAATAGTGTTGGAAATCATCATAATGTGCTAGGTTGGCACGAAAGTGTCTGTTGGGTTGGCACGAATCGAGACTGGGATTTGTCACTCCGTGTAAACGGAGACGTATCTCTGGGCCCACTCGGTAGGACATCATCATAATGTGCACAATGTGACCAAGGGGTTGATCACGGGATGATGTGTTACGGAACGAGTAAAGAGACTTGCCGGTAACGAGATTGAACAAGGTATCGGGATACCGACGATCGAATCTTGGGCAAGTACAATACCGCTAGACAAAGGGAATTGAATACGGGATCGATTGAGTCCTTGACATCGTGGTTCATCCGATGAGATCATCGTGGAACATGTGGGAGCCAACATGGGTATCCAGATCCCGCTGTTGGTTATTGACCGGAGAACGTCTCGGTCATGTCTGCATGGTTCCCGAACCCGTAGGGTCTACACACTTAAGGTTCAATGACGCTAGGGTTATAAAGAAAGTTTGTATGTGGTTACCGAATGTTATTCGGAGTCCCGGATGAGATCCTGGACGTCACGAGGAGTTCCGGAATGGTCCGGAGGTAAAGATTTATATATGGGAAGTCCTGTTTTGGTCACCGGAAAAGTTTCGGGTTTTACCGGTAACGTACCGGGACCACCGGGAGGGTCCCGGGGGTCCACCAAGTGGGGCCACCATCCCCGGAGGGCTGCATGGGCCAAGTGTGGGAGGGGACCAGCCCCAGGTAGGCTGGTGCGCCCCCCCCCCCCCACAAGGGCCCAAGGCGCCTAGGGTTTGGGGAGGGGGCGCCTCCACCTGGCTTGGGGGGCAAGTTTCCCCCTCTCCCCCCTTGGCCGCCCCCCTAGATGGGATCTAGGGCTGGCCGCCGCCCCTAGGGGTGGAAACCTAGGTGGGGGCGCAGCCCCCTCTCCCCCTATATATAGTGGAGGCAAAGGAGCAGCCCAACACACGAAGTTCTTCTCCTGTTGGCGCAACCCTACCTCTCTTTCTCCTCATATCTCGCGGTGCTTGGCGAAGCCCTGCTGGATCACCACGCTCCTCCACCACCACCACGCCGTTGTGCTGCTGCTGGATGGAGTATTCCCCAACCTCTCCCTCTCTCCTTGCTGGATCAAGGCATGGGAGACGTCACCGGGATGTACGTGTGTTGAACGCGGAGGTGCCGTCCGTTTGGCACTAGGATCTCCGGTGATTTGGATCACGACGAGTATGACTCCTTCAACCCCGTTCTCTTGAACGCTTCCGCTTAGCGATCTACAAGGGTATATAGATGCACTCTCCTTCCCCTCGTTGCTAGTCTCTCCATAGATAGATCTTGGTGACTCGTAGGAAAATTTTGAATTTCTACTACGTTCCCTTACAGTGGCATCATGAGCTAGGTCTATTGCGTAGATTCCATGCACGAGTAGAACACAAAGTAGTTGTGGGTGTTGATTTTGTTCAATATGCTTACCGTTACTAGTCCAATCTTGATTCGGCGGCATTGTGGGAGGAAGCGGCTCGGAGCGACCTTACACATACACTTACGTGAGACAGGTTCCACCGACTGACATGCACTTGTTGCATAAGGTGGCTAGCGGGTGCCAGTCTCTCCCACTTTAGTTGGATCGGATTCGATGATAAGGGTCCTTATGAAGGGTAAATAGCAATTGACATATCACGTTGTGGTTTTTGCGTAGGTAAGAAACGTTCTTGCTAGAAACCCATAGCAGCCACGTAAAACATGCAAACAACAATTAGAGGACGTCTAACTTGTTTTTGCAGGGTATGCTATGTGATGTGATATGGCCAAGAAGAATGTGATGAATGATATGTGATGTATGAGATTGATCATGTTCTTGTAATAGGAATCATGACTTGCATGTCGATGAGTATGACAACCGGTAGGAGCCATAGGAGTTGTCTTTATTTATTGTATGACCTGCGTGTCATTGAACAACGCCATGTAATTACTTTACTTTATTGCTAACCGGTAGCCATAGTAGTAGAAGTAATAATTTGGCGAGACAACTTCATGGAGACACGATGATGGAGATCATGGTGTCATGCCGGTGACGATGATGATCATGGAGCCCCGAAGATGGACATCAAAAGGAGCAAAATGATATTGGCCATATCATGTCACTTTTTGATTGCATGTGATGTTTATCATGTTTATACATCTTGTTTGCTTAGATCGACGGTAGTAAATAAGATGATCCCTCATTAAAATTTCAAGAAAGTGTTCCCCCTAACTGTGCACCGTTGCGAAAGTTCGTCGTTTCGAAGCACCACGTGATGATCGGGTATGATAGATTCTTACGTTCACATACAACGGGTGTAAGCCAGATTTACACACGCGAAACACTTAGGTTAACTTGACGAGCCTAGCATGTACAGACATGGCCTCGGAACACAAGAGACCGAAAGGTCGAGCATGAGTCGTATAGTGGATACGATCAACATGAAGATGTTCACTGATGATGACTAGTCCGTCTCACGTGATGATCGGACACGGCCTAGTTGATTCGGATCATGTAATCACTTAGATGACTAGAGGGATCTCTATCTGAGTGGGAGTTCATTAGATGAACTTAATTATCCTGAACATAGTCAAAAGCCCTTTGCAAATTATGTCATAGCTCGCGCGTTAGTTCTACTGTTTTAGATATGTTCCTAGAGAAAATATAGTTGAAAGTTGACAGTGGCGATTATGCGATCAGTAGAAAGCTTATGTCCTTAATGCACCGCTCAGTGTGTAGAACCCCAAACATCGTCTGTGGATGTTGCGAACATCGGACATACACGTTTTGATAACTACGTGATAGTTCAGTTAAACGGTTTAGAGTTGAGGCACCAAAGACGTTTTCGAAACGTCACGGAACATATGAGATGTGTCGAGGGCTGAAATTAGGATTTCAGGCCCGTGCCCACGTCAAGAGGTATGAGACCTCCGACGATTTTCTTAGCCTGCAAACTAAGGGAGAAAAGCTCAATTGTTGAGCTTGTGCTCAGATTGTCTGAGTACAACAATCACTTTAATCGAGTGGGAGTTGATCTTCTAGATGAGATAGTGATGTTTCTCCAAAGTCATTGCCACCAAGCTGCTAGAGCTTCGTGATGAACTATAACATATCAGGGATAGATATGATGATCCTTGAAGTATTCGCGATGTTTGACACCGCGAAAGTAGAAGTCAAGAAGGAGCATCAATTGTTGATGGCTGGTGAAACCGCTAGTTTCAAGAAGGGCAAGGGCAAGAAGGGATACTTCATGAAACAGCAAATCAGCTACTGCTCTAATGAAGAAACCCAAGGTTGAACCCAAACCTGAGACTAAGTGCTTCTGTAATAAGGGGAACAGCCACTGGAGCAGAATCACCCTAGATACTTGGTAGATGAGAAGGCTGGCAAGGTCGATAGAAGTATATTGGATATACATTATGTTAATGTGTACTTTACTAGTACTCCTAGTAGCACCAGGGTATTAAGATACCAGTTCGGTTGCTAAGTGTTAGTAACTCAAAATAAAAGAGCTACGGAATAAACGGAGACTAGCTAAAGGTGAGCTGACGATATGTGTTGGAAGTGTTTCCAAGTTTGATGTGATCAAACATCGCACGCTCCCTCTACCATCAAGATTAGTATTAAACCTGAATAATTGTCATTTGGTGTTTGCGTTGATCATAGACATGATTGGATTATGTCTATCACAATACAGTTATTCATTTAAGGAGAATAATTGTTACTCTACTTATTTGAATAATACCTTCAATGGTCTTGCACCTAAAGGAATGGTTTATTGAATCTCGATCATAGTGATACACATTTTAATGCCAAAAGATATAAGATAGTAATGATAGTACCACTTACTTGTGGCACTGCCATGTAAGTCATATTGGTATAAAACGCATGAAGAAGCTCCATGTTGATGGATCTTTGGACTCACTCGTTTTTGAAAAGTTTGAGACATGCGAACCATGTCTATTGGTGTATACGCATGAAGAAACTCCATGCAGATGGATCGTTTGGACTCACTTGATTTTGAATAACTTGAGATATGCAAATCATACCACATGGGCAAGATGACTGAAAAGCCTCATTTTCAGTAAGATGGAACAAGATAGCAACTTGTTGGAAGTAACACATTTTGATGTGTGTAGTCCAATGAGTGCTGAGGCATGCAATGAATATCGTTATGTTCTTACTTCACAGATGATTCGAGTAGATGTTGAGTATATTTACTTGATGAAACACAATTCTGAATTATTGAATGGTTCAAGTAATTTCAGAGTGAAGTTGAAGATCATTGTGACAAGAGGATAAAATGTCTATGATATGATCATAGAGATGAGTATCTGAGTTACGAGCTTTGGCACACAATTAAGACATTGTGGAAATTGTTTCACAATAAATACCGCCTGGAACACCATAGTGTGATGGTGTGTCTGAACATCATAGTTGCACCCTATTGGATATGGTGCGTACCATGATGCCTCTTATCGAATTACCACTATGGTTCATGGGTTAGGCATTAGAGACAACCGCACTCACTTTAAATAGGGCACCATGTAATTCCGTTGAGGCGACACCGTTTGAACTATGGTTTGGAGAAACCTAAGTTGTCGTTTCTTAAAAGTTTGGGGCTGCGATGCTTATGTGACAAAGTTTCAGGTTGATGATCTCGAACCCAAAGCGGATAAAAATGCATCTTCATAGGACACCCAAAACAGTTGGGTATACCTCCTAATTCAGATCCGAAAGCAATAGGGATTGTTTCTTGAATCGGGTCCTTTCTCGAGGAAAGGTTTGTCTCGAAAATTGAGTGGGAGGATGATGGAGACTTGATAAGATTATTGAACCATCACTTCAACTAGTGTGTAGCAGGGCACAGGAAGTTGTTCCTGTGGCACCTACACCAATTGAAGTAGAATCTTGTGATAGTGATCATGAAACTTCGGATCAAGTCACTACCAAACCTCGTAGGTCGACAAGGATGCGTACTGCTTCAGAGTGGTACAGTAATCCTGTCTTGAAGGTCATGTTGCTAGACAACAATGAACCTACGAGCTATGGAGAAGCGATGGTGGGCCCGAATTCCGACAAATAGTTAGAAGCCATGAAATCCGAGATAGGATCCATGTATCAGAACAAAGCATGGACTTTGGTGGACTTGCCCGATGATCGGCGAGCCATTGAGATAAATGGATCTTTAAGAAGAAGACGGACATGGACGGTAATGTCACCGTCTATGAAGCTCGACTTGTGGCGAAGAGTTTTTCACAAGTTCAAGGAGTTGACTATGATGAGATTTTCTCATCCGTAGCGATGCTTAAGTCCGTCGGAATCATGTTAGCATTAGCTGCATTTATGAAATCTGGCAGATGGATGTCAAAACGAGTTTCCTTACCAGTTTTTGTAAGGAAAGGTTGTATGTGATACAATCAGAAAGGTTTTGTCGATCCTAAGGATTCTAAAAGGTATGCTAGCTCCAGTGATCCTTCCATGGACTGGAGTAAGCATCTCGGAGTTGGAATATGCACTTTGATAAGATGATCAAAGATTTTGGGTTTATACAAAGTTTATGAGAAACTTGTATTTCCAAAGAATTGAGTGGGAGCACTATAGAATTTCGGATGAGTATATGTTGTTGACATATGTTGATCATAAATGATGTAGAATTTCTGGAAAGCATATAGGGTTGTTTGAAAAATGTTTTTTAATGGAAAACCTAGATTAGGCTACTTGAACAATAAGCATCAAGATCTATAAATAGATCAAAATGTTTAATAATACTTTCAAATGAGCACATACCTTAACATAATCTTGAAGGTGTTCAAGATGGATCAGTCAAAGAAGGAGTTCTTGCCTGAGTTGTAAGGTATGAAGTTAAGAGTTAAAGCTCGACCACGGCAGAAAAGAGAGAAAGGACGAAGGTCGTCCCCTATGCTTAAGACGTAGGCTCTATAATATGCTATGTTGTGTACCACACCGGAAGTGTGCCTTGCCATGAGTCAGTCAAGGGGTACAAGAATGATCCAGGAATGGATCATTGGACAGCGGTCAAAATTGTCCTTGGAGTAAATAAAGGACATGTTTCTCGGTTATGGAGGTGATAAAGAGTTCGGCGTAAAGGGTTACGTCGATGCAAGCTTTAACACCTATCCGAGTGACTCTGAGTAGCAAACCGGATACGTATAGTGGAGCAACCATTTGGAACAGCTCTAAGTGGAGCGTGGAAGCAGCATTTACAATATGACCTAGAGATTTGTGAAGTACATACGGATCTGAATGTTCCAGACCCATTGACTAAAACCTCTCTCACAAGCAAAACATGATCAAACCCCAGAACTCATTGAGTCTTAATCACATGATGATGTGAACTAGTTTAGTGACACTAGTAAACTCTTTGGATGTTGGTCACATGGCGATGTGACCTGTCAATGTTAATCACATGGCGATGTGAACTAGATTATTGACTCTAGTGCAAGTGGGAGACTGTTGGAAATATGCCCTAGAGGCAATAATAAATTAGTTATTATTATTATATTTCCTTGTTCATGATAATCGTTTATTATCCATGCTATAATTGTATTGATAGGAAACTCAGATATATGTGTGGGTACATAGACAACACCATGTCCCTAGTAAGCATCTAGTTGACTAGCTCGGTTATCAATAGATGGTTACGGTTTCCTGACCACGGAATTGGATGTCGTTGATAATGGGTTCACATCATTAGGAGAGTGATGTGATGGACAAGACCCAATCCTAAGCCTAGCACAAAGATCGTGTAGTTCGTATGCTAAAGCTTTTCTAATGTCAAGTATCATTTCCTTAGACCATGAGATTGTGCAACTCCCGGATACCGTAGGAATGCTTTGGGTGTACCAAACATCACAATGTAACTGGGTGGCTATAAAGGTGCACTACGGGTATCTCCGAAAGTGTCTATTGGGTTGGCACGAATCGAGACTGGGATTTGTCACTCCGTGTAACGGAGAGGTATCTCTGGGCCCACTCGGTAGGACATCATCAAAATGTGCACAATGTGACCAAGGGGTTGATCACGGGATGATGTGTTACGGAATGAGTAAAGAGACTTGCCGGTAACGAGATTGAACAAGGTATCGGGATACCGACGATCGAATCTCGGGCAAGTACAATACCGCTAGACAAAGGGAATTGAATACGGGATTGATTGAGTCCTTGACATCGTGGTTCATCCGATGAGATCATCGTGGAACATGTGGGAGCCAACATGGGTATCCAGATCCCGCTGTTGGTTATTGACCGGAGAACGTCTCGGTCATGTCTGCATGGTTCCCGAACCCGTAGGGTCTACACACTTAAGGTTCGATGACGCTAGGGTTATAAAGGAAGTTTGTATGTGGTTACCGAATGTTGTTCGGAGTCCCGGATGAGATCCTGGACGTCACGAGGAGTTCCGGAATGGTCCGGATGTAAATATTTATATATGGGAAGTCCTGTTTTGGTCACCGGAAAAGTTTCGGGTTTTATCGGTAATGTACCGGGACCACCGGGAGAGTCCCGGGGGTCCACCAAGTGGGGCCACCATCCCCGGAGGGCTGCATGGGCCAAGTGTGGGAGGGTACCAGCCCCAGGTGGGCTGGTGCGCCCCCCCCCCCCCACAAGGGCCCAAGGCGCCTAGGGTTTGGGGAGGGGGCGCCTCCACCTGACTTGGGGGGCAAGTTTCCCCCTCTCCCCCCTTGGCCGCCCCCCTAGATGGGATCTAGGGCTGGCCGCCGCCCCTAGGGGTGGAAACCTAGGTGGGGGCGCAGCCCCCTCTCCCCCCTATATATAGTGGAGGCAAAGGAGCAGCCCAACACACGAAGTTCCTCTCCTGTTGGCACAGCCCTACCTCTCTTTCTCCTCATATCTCGCGGTGCTTGGCGAAGCCCTGCTGGATCACCACGCTCCTCCACCACCACCACGCCGTTGTGCTGCTGCTGGATGGAGTCTTCCCCAACCTCTCCCTCTCTCCTTGCTGGATCAAGGCATGGGAGACGTCACCGGGTTGTACGTGTGTTAAACGCGGAGGTGCCGTCCGTTCGGCACTAGGATCTCCGGTGATTTGGATCACGACGAGTACGACTCCTTCAACCCCGTTCTCTTGAACGCTTCCGCTTAGCGATCTACAAGGGTATGTAGATGCACTCTCCTTCCCCTCGTTGCTAGTCTCTCCATAGATAGATCTTGGTGACTCGTAGGAAAATTTTGAATTTCTACTATGTTCCCTTACAAATAGAACCAAAATAACACCAACAGCAAGAAAACCATTTCAAAACCCAACAACAGTAGCATAACAGCACCTAAATTGCACTATGGTCACAATGCAAAAATAAACACTTGATTCCGACAAATGGTTTGAGAGTTAAGGCCTTTGGAAGATTTAATTCAAATTTGAACGAATTCAAACTTGAAAAGTGCAAATATGTGAGATTTTGGTTCCGTCATAGTGTTGATTTTTGTGAGTGCACAGGAAAAAGAATCACCTAAAAATAGTATACAGGCTAAAAGATATAGCTAAAAGAAGTTAGAGAACAAATCTGGAAAGAAAAACAAAAACAATAGAAATCCCCTGGTCTGGAATTACTGTAGAAACGATGTAGCATTGTCGCGTGTCAGTGCATGATTGGCTGGAATATCTCCTATCCGTGTGTGCTCACCAGAAAATAGAGTAAACACGGCGGCGGGTCAGGCGGCGGCGGCGGCTCTTCGCGAGTCCCCAGTGAAGGCGAAGTGTTGAACGAAGGTGGAGTAGAACGTCGGTGGCATCAGTGGCGTTAAACGGTGATGGGGCTCCCTCTATTCGCTGTGGTGGCGGGGTGAACCGTGGCGTGCTCCAGCGGCGTCGGGGTGCTCTGCGGTGGTGGCTCTCCGGCGAAGACGAGGTGACGGGAAGGTGCTTGATGTCTACTACACAACCTTCTTCTTGTAGACGTTGTTGGGCCTCCAAGTGCAGAGGTTTGTAGGACAGTAGCAAATTTCCCTCAAGTGGATGACCTAAGGTTTATCAATCCGTGGGAGGCGTAGGATGAAGATGGTCTCTCTCAAACAACCCTGCAACCAAATAACAAAGAGTCTCTTGTGTCCCCAACACACCCAATACAATGGTAAATTGTATAGGTGCACTAGTTCGGCGAAGAGATGGTGATACAAGTGCAATATGGATGGTAGATATAGGTTTTTGTAATCTGAAATTATAAAAACAGCAAGGTAACTAATGATAAAAGTGAGCACAAACGGTATCGCAATGCTAGGAAACAAGGCCTAAGGTTCATACTTTCACCAGTGCAAGTTCTCTCAACAATAATAACATAACTAGATCATATAACTATCCCTCAACATGTAACAAAGAGTCACTCCAAAGTCACTAATAGCGTAGAACAAACGAAGAGATTATTGTAGGGTACGAAACCACCTCAAAGTTATCCTTTTTGCTCGATCTATTCAAGAGTCCGTAGTAAAATAACATGAAGCTATTCTTTCCGTTTGATCTATCATAGAGTTCGTACTAGAATAACACCTTAAGACACAAATCAACCAAAACCCTAATGTCACCTAGATACTCCAATGTCACCTCAAGTATCCGTGGGCATGATTATACGATATGCATCACACAATCTCAAATTCATTTATTCAACCAACACAAAGAACTTCAAAGAGTGCCCCAAAGTTTCTACCGAAGAGTCAAGACAAAAACGTGTGCCAACCCCTACGCATAAGTTCATTGAACCCGCAAGTTGATCACCAGAACATACATCAAGTAGATCACGTGAATATCCCATTTTGACCACAGATAAGCACAGCAGGACATACATCAAGTGTTGTCAAGTCCTTAAAGTCTCAATCCGATAAGATAACTTCAAAGGTAAAACTCAATCCATTACAAGAGAGTTGAGGGGGAGAAACATCATAAGATCCAACTATAATAGCAAAGCTCGTGATACGTCAAGATCGTAACACCTCAAGAACACGAGAGAGAGAGAGAGAGAGAGATCAAACACATAGCTACTAGTACATACCCTCAGCCCCGAGGGTGAACTACTCCCTCCTCGTCATGGAGATTGCCGGGATGATGAAGATGGCCACCGGTGAGGGATCCCCCCTTCGACAGGGTGACGAAACAGGGTCCCGGCTAGTTTTTCGTGGCTACAGAGGCTTGCGGCGGCGGAACTCCCGATCTATTCTGCTCCTCAATGTTTTTAGGGTACGTGAGTATATATAGGTGAAGGAAGTCGGTCAAGGGAGCGACGAGGGGCCCACGAGGGTGGGGGCGCGCCCAGGGGGTTAGGGCACGCCTCCCTGCCTCATGGCTTCCTTTGAAGCTTCCATGACGTCTACTCCAAGTCTCCTGGATTGCTTTCGTTCCAAAAATAACTCTCCTGAAGGTTTCAATCCGTTTGGACTCCGTTTGATATTCCTTTTCTGCGAAACACTGAAATAGGCAAAAACAGCAATCTGGGCTGGGCCTCCGATTAATAGGTTAGTCCCAAAAAATAATATAAAGTGCATAGTAAAGCCCATTAAACATCCAAAGCAGGTAATATATAAGCATGAATACTTCATAAATTATAGATACGTTGGAGACGTATCAGCATCCCCAAGCTTAATTCCTGCTCGTCCTTCTCGGTGTCAAAACCGGCGGATCTCGGGTAGGGAGTCCCGAACTGTGCGTCTAGGCGGATGGTAACAGGAGACAAGGGACACGATGTTTTTACCCAGGTTCGGGCCCTCTCGATGGAGGTAAAACCCTACTCATGCTTGATTAATATTGATGATATGGGTAGTACAAGAGTAGATCTACCACGAGATCGGAGTGGCTAAACCCTAGAAGCTAGCCTATGGTATGATTGTTGTTCGTCCTACGGACTAAAACTCTCCGGTTTATATAGACACCAGAGAGGGCTAGGGTTACACAGAGTCGGTTAAAATGGGAGGAGATCTTCATATCGTATCGCCAAGCTTGCCTTCCACGCCAAAGAAAGTCCCATCCGGACACGGACCGGAGTCTTCAATATTGTATCTTCATAGTCCAGGAGTCCGGCCAAAGGTCTTAGTCCGGCTATCCGGACACCCCCTAATCCAGGACTCCCTCAGTAGCCCCTGAACCAGGCTTAAATGACGACGAGTCCGGTGCGCAAATTGTCTTCGGCATTGCAAGGCGGGTTCCTCCTCCGAATATTCCATAGAAGATGTTGAACACCAGGGTAGTGTCCGGCTCTGCAAAATAAGTTCCACATTCCACCATAGAGAGAATAATATTTGTATCAATCGGATCTGCTGACGTATTCTGCGGTGTGACATCATACCACGGCCAGGCTTTTATTCATTTTATTGTTCCACCTCAGCGCGTTTAGCGAGGCGGTTTCCTTGGCACGTCTTGTCAAAGCAGAGATCGTGTCCCCCTATTCCGGGATTCTCATCAATACGGGCGTGGGTAACCCAACCGCGCCATTAACCGCGGCGCTTGGGAGATAAGCGAGTTTCATTAGGTCGATGGGGGGCTCGTAGTTTTGGCCGCCCATATAAGGGGATAAGAATCCGCCCTTTCCATTCATGCCTTCTTCCTCCTCTGCTTATCCGTCCCTGCGCGCTCGAGCTCTAGCGCCCAAGCCCGCACTTCCAACCTCAACCTTCTCCAACCATGTCCGGAGCGGGAGGTAGATGGATGGCCTCCTCCGTCACGGAGGGGCAAATCAAAAACTTGAGGAAGGCCAGATACTTGTCTAGCGACATCGTGCACCGGCTTCCAGATGTGGGGCAACTCATCCCCACCCCCAGGCCCCATGAGAGGGTTGTTTTTCTTCCCCATTTCCTCCGTGGACTGGGTTTTCCTCTTCACCCGTTCGTCCGGGGGCTCATGTTCTACTACGGCCTGGACTTCCATGATCTGGCCCCGAACTTCATCCTCAATATCTCGGCGTTTATCGTCGTGTGCGAGGCCTTCTTCCACATCTAGCCCCACTTTGGCCTATGGCTGAAGATCTTCATCGTCAAGCCAAAGGTCGTGCAAGGCCGACAGGCGGAATGCGGAGGTGCCATGGTGGGCAAGATAGCCAACATCACCTGGCTCGAGGGTGCCTTCGTGGAAACCAACAAAGGGTGGCAATCGGGGTGGTTTTATATCACCGATCCGCGTGACCCTAAATGGGCAGCGGCCCCCGAATTTCGATCCGGCATCCCCACCCAGCTCACATCTTGGAAAGAGACGGGCCTGTCGTGGGGCAATCCGGAAGAGGTGACCGGACTCCAAACCTGCGTCCGAGACCTGGTGACCAAGAAGGTCAAGCTTGTCAACGTGGTCCAGGTCATGCTCTTCCGCCGGATCCTCCCGTGTCAACGACGGGACTTCAATTTGTGGGAGTTCGACCCGGCCCAGCACCAGACTCTATCCCGGCTCTTCGAAATGAAGCACGAGGACGCCTGGAAGGTGCTTTTCAAGAGTTCCGAGGTCTCCCCTCCCATCACCGAGGATCGCGGATTCTGCGCCAAACGTCAAGCCTCCGAGGTAAGCTTACATTTAGTCCCTTACGGGATACCCGAATTTCATAGTGTGACTTTATGTGGGATCTAAACTCCCGTTCCTTTGACAGGACTAGAAGAGGACATCCGGACAGTTTGACTGTCCGGCCCCTTTGCCCGAAGGCCCAGTAGACGCACACTTAGCGAAGCTACTGGTTCCGGCACCTCACGTGGTGCCGGAGAAGAAGGCCAAGGAGAAGGCCACGGGGACCAGAAAGAGTTCCCGGCGCCCGGTGCCATCGAATCTGCCCGATGGCCCCAATGCACCCTCCGCCTCCGAAGACGAGGGGGAGGAAGAAGAAGAAGATGCCTCTCCCCCTCCAACGGGGGGAGGAAAGAAGAGAAAGGCCTCCCCAACTGGGGAAACCGGAGGGTCCAAGAAGGGGAAGACCCTTCTACCAGACTACGCCCCCGGCGCCGAAGATGGCGGGGGGGGGGGGGGGACTAGCCATCCAGGGTCAAGCCCCTGGCAAAATCGTAAGTGTCCGGCTACCTGAATGACTTATTGCACTCCTTTATTATTCGATAGCTTTTAACGCCGAATCTAATCATGCAGTCCGCCCCGAGCTCAGCTTGGCGATTCGTCGAGCAGATCTCTGAATTCGTCGGACGTGAATAGCGCTTCACTTCCGACGGCCTCCTCCCCTCTCCCTACAGACGATGCTGAGGTGGAGTCCCGTAGGGGACAAAACCAGGAGGAGGTGGTCCTGGAGGCGCCACAAGGTGACCTTTCGGACTCCAGGCCCGAAGGGGGTAAAGCCCCGGAGGGATCTAAGTCCGGCCCCGGGCCGGACACTGCTCCGGAACCATCAGCGGTTCCAGAGTCCGACATGCGGCGCCTTCATAAGAAGGGCAAGCCTGCGACGCCGGCGGCCTCCGTCCACCCGGAGGCGCCGGACAATTTGCTGGAGGCGCTTAACGACGCCTCCATCAACAAAGAACACCATACTGTTATGAGTGCGGTGATTCAGAAGGTTTAGTCCGCCAAGAGTGGGCTGACGGAAGCCTGCACGAGCCTGTTAACGGGCTTTGAGGTATGTGTTCAAAAACATAAAAAATATTACCGCATAGACAGGAGCCCCTGATGCTCAGTTCGGTGTTCGAAAAGAAAAGTCGAGCTGAGGATCTAAAAAGATATACGCAGGAGTCTAATAGAAATATGTCAATATGGGAATGCAGGCTGCGCTGCTGACCTCTGCCGCACTGACTGCGGAGGTCAATGTATTGAAGGAAAGCCTCGAGCGGTCCGAGAGCGAGCTCGGCCGTGCCAAGAAGTAGCTTGAGGATAAAGAGGGTACGTAGTACTTCCTGTTAATGTATATAGAAATACTTGGTTGCAAAATAATAACAGGACCAATGTTAATGTTGCAGGAGCCACGACCAAGGTGGCGACCCTGAAAGAGGCGGTCTCCAAGGCTGAAAAGAGTGCGGCCTTGGAGCGCGATGAGCGAGAGAAGCAGGAGGCGCTGGTGGTGGAGGTGCGGCAAGAGCTCCAGGCTCTCGTGGAAAAACACGAGGGCTTGGAGCGTGACTCGAAGACTCGAGAGTCCGAGCTTGCCTTGGCTCTTGAGAGTGCCAAGACCGCTAAGTCCGAAGCCCAGAAGGCCCTTCAGGAGATCGAGGCGATGAAGAAGATAGCGGCGGGTAAGGCATTCTTTATGCAAAGCAAAAATATAAAAGTTAATTATCTGCTACTTACTCGAATCCGGAGCTCTCCAGGAGCGTTCGCCGATCTACCCTGTAGTGTGTCTGATGCCGCCGCATACTACCGAGCCGAAGAGGGGAGCTCGACGGAAAAAGTGTTCTGGTCTCAGTATGCTGAGGCCGAACATCCGGTGCCCCTAAGCGACCAGCTGAAGCAGCTGGTCGAGCTCCACAAGGTGGCTGAACAGGCCATGAAGGGCCTCATAGCTCGGCTGTGGCCTGGAGAAGTCATGCCTGGGAGCTACTTCGGTCTGATGCGGCGGCTGGTGGACGCGTGTCCGTGGATTGAGGTCGTCAAGTGCTCCATTTGTATTGAAGGTGCCCGTCGGGCCCTTGCCCGTGCTAAGGTGCACTGGAGCAAGCTAGATGCGGAGAAGCTGTTGACGGACGTGCCACCGCCGGGCAAGGAGTATCGTATGCCCGAGATGTATTATAATGGCGTTCTGAAGGGTGCCCGCCGTATAGCGGATGAGTGCTCCAAAGATGTAATTTTTTAGTAGACTCGCATTTGTTATCCTGTACGCTGAAGCTTTGTTCATATGCGTTAAGCAACGCTTGTTAATTTAAAATATTACCTTCTGTGCGGCCGTTTATCGAATCTGAGAGATGCAAGTCGTCGGCTTCGACCCCCATGCCACGGGTGCTGGGGTGTTTGGGATAAACCTGAGCGCTCTTGTTCCCATTCTTGGGTCCATCTAGGGAGGCGTTCAGCACAACAAACCAGGCCATCGGACTTATAATGCTTTATCACTCTCACTTAGCCATAGAATTCTATAATTTTAAATTTCGGCGAAGCCCCTAGTATTCGGAAGACCGAGTTCGGGGCGCTATCCACGCCTAGGCCGGATAAGTCCGGTTCCTTGCTTGAAGCGGCATAAGTCTTTAAGGACTCGAAGAAACCTCGCGAACAGCGACCGGTCTCTCGCACTATCATGACAGTCAGTTTTAGCTTTATCTACTGAGGTGTTAACCCAGCTCAACTGGGGCACTATCGCAGTAGTTCTCCCAGCGCTACCTTAGCCAACAATGCGGAATGTAAGGTACCAAAACATGGGAGCCGGGCAAACCCAACTATTGACCAAAGACATGATTCGAAGCCGATGCATATAGTGCTATAAGTTCGGGGTGCCGCACTCGTGAGAGTGTTCGGTCTTCTCACACCATGTTATGGGGTGTTGTAAGCCCCTGGTGTATTATCCGCACCAAAGTGTACGGTTGCAGAATGTCATGACTGAACATATTTGTATAAAAATAGATAAGTACAATAATAGATAAGAGCTATATATTGTTTATTATTAAAGAAGGGCTGCTGCGAAAGCAGAACGATACAAGAAGTGCGGTAAGCAAGAGATGGGAGTATTTGACACATTCCCCTCCAGGGGGGAGCTGCGGGATTGTAAGTAAAACAGGTATTAAACTCGTTATAGAGACCACCTGGACTTTTGACGTGGCTTGCCCCCTCCCTGGCAGTTGCATCGTTTGTTCGGCGAGTGTATTGCCGGACAGGCCTTCCGAATAGTTGGGTCCTGAAAGTGTGTAAAAAGGAAAACGGCGAAATAGGGAGCCCCTTAGTGCGGTTGAGCCGCATTCTGGGCGTGCCGCTGTTGTGCCCCTGCCCTTATGCCCATGGTATCTCTAAGGCGTAATTATGTATGCGTGGTACCAGAATCGCCGTTTGGCGGGGGCTAGGGTTGGGGCCGCACTGCTATGCTTGCTCGAAACGTGCCAGCCGGATTTGTTGTAGGTTACTTCGGGCTCGCTTGACGTTGTCCGTACGTTTGACGCCTGGATTGGAGAACTGCCTTGAAAGGCTACTCTGTACTTCCGCCGCCAGGGCCGCCGTGTGCTCCTCCATTCGGAGAGAGCATTCGGTGTTTCCGTTTACCGTGATGACTCCGCGAGGTCCTGGCATCTTGAGCTTGAGATATGCGTAGTGCGGCACCGCATTGAATTTTGCAAATGCGGTTCGTCCGAGCAGGGCGTGATAGCCGCTGCGAAATGGGACTATGTCGAAGATTAACTCCTCGCTCTGGAAGTTATCCGGGGATCCGAAGACCACTTCGAGTGTAACCGAGCCTGTACAGCTGGCCTCTACCCCTGGTATGACACCTTTGAAGGTTGTCTTTGTGGGTTTAATCCTTGAAGTATCGATGCCCATTTTTCGCACTGTGTCCTGGTAAAGCAGGTTCAGGCTACTACCGTCGTCCATTAGGACTCTGGTAAGGTGAAATCCGTCGATAATTGGGTCTAGGACCAGTGCGGCGAATCCGCCGTGACGGATGCTGGTGGGATGGTCCCTTCGATCGAAGGTGATCGGGCAGGAGGACCATGGGTTGAACTTTGGGGCGACGGGCTCCAGCGCATAGACGTCCTTGAGAGCATGCTTCTGTTCCCTTTTGGGGATGTGGGTTGCGTATATCATGTTCACCGTCCGAACTTGTGGGGGAAATCCCTTCTGTCCTTTGTCGTTTGGCGGCCGGGGCCCCTCCTCGTCGTCGCTATGTAGCCCCTTGTCTCTGGTCTCGGCACTTAACTTGCCTGCCTGCTTGAACACCCAACAATCCATGTTGGTGTGATTGGCTGGCTGTTCGGGGGTGCCGTGTATCTGGCATGAGCGATCGAGTATCCAGTCTAAGCTGGACGGGCCCTGAGGGTTTCTTCTGAATGGCTTCTTTCGCTGGCCCGGTTTAGAGCCTCTGAATCCGGCATTGACTGCCGTATCTTTAGTATTGTCACCGTTAATGTGGCGCTTATGCTTGTTGCGACGTGACCTGCCGTTGGTATCCTCGGTATCCGAATTGCCGGGGCTCTTGGTTATGTTATTGCTGCGAGCTAGCCAGTTGTCTTCTCCCGCACAGAAGCGGGTCATGAGTGTCGTGAGGGCTGCCATAGACTTCGGCTTTTCCTGTCCTAGGTGCCGGGCAAGCCATTTGTCTCAGATGTTGTGCCTGAAGGCTGCAAGGGCCTCGGCGTCCGGACAATCGACTATTTGGTTTTTCTTGGTCAGGAACCGTGTCCAGAATTGTCTGGCCGATTCCTATGGCTGCTGCATTATGTGGCTTAGGTCATCGGCGTCTAGTGGTCGCACGTACGTGCCCTGGAAGTTGTCAAGGAATGCGGATTCCAGGTCCTCCCAATAGCTAATTGACTCTGCTGGCAGGCTGTTAAGCCAATGTCGAGCTGGTCCTTTAAGCTTGACCGGGAGGTATTTGATGGCGTGTAGATCATCACCACGGGCCATGTGGATATGAAGGAGATAATCCTCGATCCATACCGCGGGATCTGTTGTGCCATCATATGATTCGATGTTTACGGGTTTGAAGCCCTCGGGGATTTGATGATCCATTACTTCGTCTGTGAAGCATAGTGGGTGTGCGGCGCCCCTGTACTGGGCTATATCACGACGCAGCTCGGACGAGCTGGGTCTGTTGTATTCGGCAGGGCCATACTTATTATGTCCGGCGTGACGGCTAGCGTCACGTGAAGCGGGGCGCCCATGAGATCCGTAGATCGATCTTGTTTGCCTTGCCTTATTCTCCAAGATGTCTTGCAGGTCTGTTGCGTCTCCCCGTACTCTGGTATGTTTTGAGCGGTGTCGGGTGCGGCTTGGGTTGAGGGCCTGAAGGCCTCTCTATCGCGGCCACGGGGTGGCCGATCGGGCGCATCGTACGCTGGTGATGTAGGTTTAGTTGCTTCCTCCTCAAGTTGGGGTAGCAGCCTGCGCTTCGGGTAGCTCTTGGATGGGCGTTCTAGTTTATACTCTTCGGCCGCCAGGACTTTGGTCCATCTGTCAGCTAGCAAGTCTTGGTCAGCTCTAAGCTGCTGGTGTTTCTTCTTGAGGCTGCTTGCCGTGGCTACGAGCCTGCGTTTGAAACGCTCTTGTTCGACGGGATCCTCTGGCACGACAAATTCATCGTCGTCGAGGCTTGCCTCGTTTTCGGAGGGAGGCATGTAATTGTCGTCCTCATCTACTTTGTCGGCCGCTCTCTCATGAGGGCTGGCTCCTTCGTCCTCCTGCACTGAATCCTACTGGAGGGGGTTGTCTTCGGCACTGTCCGGCGTGTTGTTATCTCCGGTGCCGAAATCGCCGTTTTTGCTTTGGCGGGACTTAGAGCGGCGCCGCTGACGTCGGCGCTTGGGTTGCTTCTTGGAGGGGTCATCCTCCGTTTTCTCCTCTCCATCCCCTGCTTTAGGGGTGTCCACCATGTATATGTCATATGACGAGGTGGCTTTCCAGTTCCCTATAGGTGCTAGTTCTTGATCGTCTCCTTCATCGGCGTCCATGCCGTCGATGTCTTCGGAGTCGAAGTCGAGCATGTCGGTTAGATCGTTGATAGTGGCTACGAAGTGGGTGGTGGGTGGGCTTCGAAATTCTTCGTCGTCCGCATCCCCACCGTGTTGGTCGTAGTTCTGCCAGGGCTCTCCTCACAAAGAGAGAGACTTTAATGAATTCAGGATATTGCCGAAAGGCGAGTGCTGAAAGACATCCGCGGCGGTGAACTCCATGACCGGAGCCCAATCGGGCTTAATCGGAAGAGGTGCGGGATTTACGGAGTCCGGATCGGAGTCCGGCACCTTGGAGTCACGGGCCTTGCGAGGGACTAGGCTGGTATCCGGCTCTATCGCCGTAGAGGTTGCAGCTTCCGGGGCGGCGTCCAACCGTCCGTCCCTAACTGGCGTAGTGGGCTCCGAGCTAATGGTCGGAGCGGACACCTGAGCGACGCTCTGGGTGTTGTCCGATGACAGAGCTAGATCATGCCCATCGTGACAGTGTGGCGTTCCCGGTCGTGGCTCGAATCCTTCGAAGATCAAGTCCCCGCGGATGTCGGCCGTGTAGTTTAAGCTTCCAAACCTGACCTGATGGCCAGGGGCGTAACTTTCGATCTGCTCCAGATGGCCGAACGAGTCGGCCCGCAGTGTGAAGCCGCTGAATACGAGGATCTGTCTGGGGGGAAAAGTCGCATCCCGGACCGCATCGCGATGGTCGAGCGAAGAAGCCATCGGGCCTAAAGGCGATGACACAGAGGAACTCTCAATGAAAGCACCAATGTCGGTGTCAAAACCGGCGGATCTCGGGTAGGGGGTCCCGAACTGTGCGTCTAGGCGGATGGTAACAGGAGACAAGGGACACGATGTTTTTACCCAGGTTCGGGCCCTCTCGATGGAGGTAAAACCCTACTCCTGCTTGATTAATATTGATGATATGGGTAGTACAAGAGTAGATCTACCACGAGATCGGAGTGGCTAAACCCTAGAAGCTAGCCTATGGTATGATTGTTGTTCGTCCTACGGACTAAAACTCTCCGGTTTATATAGACATCGGAGAGGGCTAGGGTTACACAGAGTCGGTTACAATGGGAGGAGATCTTCATATCGTATTGCCAAGCTTGCCTTCCACGCCAAGGAAAGTCCCATATGGACATGGGCCGGAGTCTTCAATCTTGTATCTTCATAGTCCAGGAGTCCGGCCAAAGGTCTTAGTCCGGCTATCCGGACACCCCCTAATCCAGGACTCCCTCAGTCCTCGAGTAGGTAAATGATAAAGAAAGAATTTATGAAGTGTGAATGCTAGCAAGTGCACAAGTTTGATCAATGATAATTTCAGTCACCTTTTCTAGCATCATAATATATCATAATAGTAGCTCATCTCATAAAACTTTTCATGATCAAGTAACAAGCTATTCACATGTTAAAGCATAGACCATAAACTTTCTTGAAAACTAGCAAACTTCATTCTCAGTCATCAAACAACTGCAATTCATCTTATTTTCAGGAAGGGTCTATGTTAGAGCTTTGATTTAGCAAACTCCACATACTCAACTATCATTTAATATTTCACAAGTGCTAACACTCACGTGATATTTATGGGTCCAAAGTTTTAATCGAACAGAGAGAAAGATAGGGGCTTATAGCTTCGCCTCCCAACCTTTTACGTCAAGGGTAATGTCAACAATAATAATTTATGAACGCCTACATCCAAGTGGATATATATATCCGGATCACCCCAACACAAAGTGCTTGCCAAAGCAAAACGTGTAAAAAGGAAAGGTGATGATCACCATGACTCTTGTACAAGGGTAGAAGATTAAAGTAAAAGATAGACCCTTCGCAGAGGGAAGCAGAGGTTGTCATGCGCTTTTATGGTTGGATGCACAAAATCTTAATGCAAAAGAACGTCACTTCATATTGCCTCTTGTGATAGAGACCTTTATTATGCAGTACGTCGCTTTTATTTCTTCCCTATCACAAGTTTGTATAGAGCTTATTTTCTTCGCGCTAATAGATCATACATATTTAGAGAGCAATTTTTATTGCATGCACCGAGGACAACTTACTTGAAGGATCTTACTTAATCCATAGGTAGGTATGGTGGACTCTCATGGCAAAACTGGTTTAAGGGATGTTTGGAAGCACAAGTAGTATTTCTACTTAGTGCAAAGAATTTGGCTAGCATGAGGGAGCAAGGCAAGCTCAACATGTTGGATGATTCATGACAATATAACTTTTCAGATATAGGAAAACATAACCCATTACGTTGTCTTCCTTGTCCAACATCAACCTTTTAGCATGTCATATTTTAATGAGTGCTCACAACTACAAAAGATGTCCAAGATAGTATTTTTATATGTGAAATCTCTCTTCCTTCAATATTATTTCATGAATTGTTCAAGTGAGCAATACAATGTTTGCTAACATTTCAATAAATTTACCACCTCTACTTCTTATATGTGAAGTCATTACTCCCCATGGTATAAGCATATGAAACATATATAATTTCAGATTTATGACATTCAAATCATTCAACCATTTACTCATAGGATATAAGTGAAGCACACGAGTAAATGACAAACTACTCCAAAAAGATATAAGTGAAGATCAATGAGTAGTCAAATAATTATGTAGCTATGTGAAGACTCTCTCTCTCATTTAAGAATTTCAGATCTAATGTATTTTATTCAAGCAGCAAGCAAAACAAAACAAAATGACATTGCAAGGATATCACAACTCACGTGAAGAAGCAAAAACTTAGGTTCAACCGATACTAACCGATAATTGTTGAAGAAGAAAGGTGGGATGCCTACCGAGGCATCCCCAAGCTTGGATGCTTGAGACTTCTTGAAATATTATCTTGGGGTGCCTTGGGCATCCCCAAGCTTTAGCTTTTGTTTCTCCTTAATTCCTTTTATATCACGGTTTTCCTAAATCTCAAAAGCTTCATTCACACCAAACTCAACAAGAACTCATGAGATAAGTTAGTATAAAACAATGCAATAACCTTATCATTCTCTACTGTAGCAAATTACTAAAATTATTATTCAACATTGCATACTAAATGTCTCTGCATATTTAATACTCCTATCCTCAAATAGAATCATTAAACAAGCAAACATATGCAAACGATGCAAACATAACAGCAATCTGCCAAAACAGTATAGTCTGTAAAGAATGCAAGATTCATCATACTTCCCTAACTCCAAAAATTATGAGAAAAATACTACACTGTAGAAGATTTATCAGAGCTCAATATGCAAAAAGCTTCAGTATTATATCATTCTCTGACTTTTCTAGGGAATTTTTGCAACAGCGGTAAACTTTCTGTTTTGAGACAGCAACATGTATACTTGCAAAATAAGCATGGTAAAGGCTATCCTTGACATTTTTATTGAAAATAGAGATTCATAACATTATTCTAAATAACAGCAAGCAAATACTAACAAAAGAAAATGACGCTCCAAGAAAAACACATATCATGTGGTGAATAAAAATATAGCTCCAAGTAAAGTTACCGATGAACGAAGACGAAAGAGGGGATGTCATCCGGGGCATCCCCAAGCTTAGGCTCTTGGTTGTCCTTGAATATTACCTTGGGGTGACTTGGGCATCCCCAAGCTTAGGCTCTTGCCACTCCTTATTCCATAGTCCATCGAATCTTTACCCAAAACTTGAAAACTTCACAACACAAAACTCAACACAAAACTCGTAACCTCCGTTAGTATAAGAAAATAAATCACCACTTAGGTACTGTTGTCAACTCATTATAAATTCATATTGTTGTAATATCTACTGTATTCCAACTTCTCTATGGTTCATACCCTCCGATACTACTCATAGATTCATCAAAATAAGCAAACAACACAATGAAAACAGAATCTGTCAAAAACAGAACAGTATGTAGTAATCTGTATCAAACGTATACTTCTGTAACTCCAAAAATTCTGAAATAAATTGGTGGACCTGAGGATTTTGTCTATTAATGATCTGAAAAAGTAATCAACCTAAAATCACTCACCAGTAAAAAATGGCAACTAATCTCGTGAGCGCTAAAGTTTCTGTTTTTTACAGCAAGATCACAAAGACTTCACCCAAGTCTTCCAAAAGGTTCTACTTGGCACAAACACTAATTAAAGCATAAAACCACATATAACCAGAGGCTAGATGAATTTTTTATTACTAAACAGAAGCAAAAATCAAGGGACAAAAATAAGATTGGGTTAGTACGCCCGTTGTGGATGACGCTGCGGTCAAATTGCCATGGTCGACCAAGAAGAAGGTGGCAAACGGACATCGGGACGACATCACACTCGAAAGTGTCTTCATATGCTCCAATTTTGAAGGAAACTTGGACAGTGTGCTCAACTCGTATAGTGCCGGAATCACTTAGCCATTGGACCTTGTAGGGGTGCGGGTGCTTCCTCTTGACCAATTGAAGCTTGGAGCATAGTTCTTCACTTGCCAAGTTGTGACAACTACCTCCATCGATGATGACCTTGACGGACCTTCCATTGATGTCGGCCTTTTTGTGGAAGATGTGGCATCATTGTTCTTTGTCTTGTTGACGTTGAAGAGTCAAGACTTTGGAGACAACGAGAGAGGGGATTGAATCCTCATCACAATAGACTTGATCATCTTCATCCTCGTTCACGCGCTGGTGCATGTCCACTTGATCAAGGGCTTCCATTTCCTCTTCACTCATGGAGTCATAGGTTCCATCATCGTTGAGGATCATGGTGCGCTTGTTGGTGCACTCATAGGATTTGTGGCCTCGTCTGCCGCAAGTGAAACACTTGATGGAGCTTGTCTTGACGGTCTCATCGGTTGGAGTAGATGATGAAGCGTGCGGCTTGAAGTTTCTTGTAGTAGGAGGAGGAGGACTTGAGCTTGTCGAAGTTTTCTTGTAACTTGACTTGTCGTCGTTGCTTGTAGATGGCTTGGATGATGTAGAAGTTGGAGTCGTTGAAGCTTGGATGTTGGAGAAGTCGTAGGTCTTGGATGAGTACTTGGCGTACTTGAAGTCATCTTGCACTTGACGTTCTGCCTTGGTAGCTTGATGCACGAGCTCAATGAGGTTGGAGTAGGGTTGGAACTCGGCAATCTTCTTGATGGGGTGATTGAGGCCATTCAAGAAGCGTGCCATAGTTTGCTCATCATCTTCTATGACATTGGCTCATATCATGGCTATCTCCATTTCCTTGTAGTGTTCTTCAACACTCTTTGTTCCTTGCTTGAGGAGTTGGAGCTTCTTGAAAATATCACGGTTGTGGTAGGTGGGCACAAAGCATGCTCGCATGACATCTTTCATTTGAGCCGAAGTGATGATTGGAGGTTCACCTCTTGCTTCTCGGCGCTCAAGGACTTGTTCCCACCATATGAGCACATAGTCTTGGAACTCAAGTGATGCCATAGCGATCTTCTTCTCTTCCTCATACTTGTGCAAACAAAAGATTTTGTCGACCTTCAATGCCCATGATAGGTACTCTTCGGGATCATTGCTTCCATTGAACTTGAGCATGGTGAACTTTAGCTTGCCGTAGCATTTCTCTTCATTGTGTTGTTGTCGAGGGTGATGATGACGCCCTTGGTGTGGAGGATAATCAACCTCATGTTGCTCTTGGCATGGAGGAAGTCCATGATCATCTTGCTCTTGTTGAACTTGAGGTTGAGGAGGAGCTTGTAGAGCTTGAAGAGGAGCTTGAGGAACTTGACGTTGCACTTGCGGATGGTAGGTCCGCTCTTGGATTTCTTCTCAAAGTCCTTCCTCTTTATTGTGTCTATCGCGGTTGCAGTTGGCAATGGCTCGACTTGATTCTTGAAGGGCACGTTGCGCCTCGAGAGCTTGTGCTTCACGTTGTTGTTGTTGAAGACATTGATCCTCGGCGTCTTGTTCCTCTTGATGTAGACGCACTCGTTCTTCCTCTTGGCATTGTTGACGTTGGCATTCTTGAGCTTGTGTAAAAGCAACTTGGTGTGGTTGAGGATGAGGGACTTGCTTGTCGACTTGCTCTTGTGAATGATTGTCGTGTAGAGGATTGCGAGATGCATGATGGTCTTGACGCGCGGCTCGGCGAAGAGTATTCGATGTCGGGGTACTTGAGCCGGAGAGGGTGTCGTCAGAGTGTCGACTTGAGAGGCTCTGTCTTGAGTAAGGATAAGTTGAAGGATGGCGGTTCACCAACAAGGCACGGATCTCGTCCATCCTTGCATCATTATCTTGCTTGTGAGTGTCGAGCTTGTTGTCAAAGTAGTCTCTTGTACGTTGCTCGGAGAGTCGCAAGTCGGTGGCGAGGTTGTCGATGCGGTTACTCATTGCTTGTTGCTCTTGATGCAATGCTTGTTGAGCACCAAAGAGGTGGCTCTTGGTGAAAAATGAGGACATGTCATCGTCTTGCTCGATGAGGGGTGGGTTGGTAGAAGAACCTGGCCCATCCATCATTCCAAGCAAATTGTGAGTTGGAGAAAGAGAAGGACTTATACCAAATGTACCTTGACCGATGTTGAACATGGATCAATGATCACTCAAATGCGGACAATGAAATAGCACAATTGGTACCAATTCTTGTCGGTTCTCACACCTACACGAGTAAAAGCTTATGGGGGAGCTTGGTTAGGATGGTGGCACAAAATTTGATGCAATTCTAAGTGAGCTTCAATAATGTTGGAAAAGATTCACAAATTTGCAAATGCAACAAGTAGACCAAGCGAGAAGTGGTACACAGAAACACACACGCAAATAGATAAGTGGGGTTGTGCAAACCAAAAATGAGCCAAAATGTGGAGTCCACGAAAATGCTCTTGTTGCACAATGCTAGAGATACGCTAGCACGATTGCACAATAGGCGGATACGGAACTTGTGCACAACCTACTAGGCAAAAATGCAATGGCATCTATCCCAAGTATTCTATATGTATGGTTTTTCGGTGATATGATCCAAGATGATCGGATATGACAATCTTAATGTAGTACGATGCTATGGTTCCTGCTTATAAGATCTTTGCTTATCTTTCCTCTTTGCTTAAAAGCTTGTTTGGCTCTTTCACTTTTGAGCTCTTGTCTCATGCAAAACTTCACGAACCAAGATAGCAATTGTGTATGCGATGACAACTTTGTGACCCAAAAGATGATATCAAGATATATGCACCACTATAAGATGGTATGTATGCTATGGAGTATGATCACTAATGTGCACAAGTCATGTTGCCGGCAATACTCAATGGCTAGTCTCGATGGGTAAGCAACGCAAAAGTAAGGCTACGTGGGTATCAATGCAAATGCAAGGAAGTGACAAAAATTTCATCGAGGTTACCGTCCTTGGCGATGACGAGTCCTTTGCTGAAAGTGCAACTATCCCTAGGTGGTTTTGGTAATTCATAACAACATATATCTCATTGAGCTAATGCTATTCCAAGACTATTATTTCAGGAAAGCTCAATGAATGGCATGGCATGGATGATGAAAGTGGATCCCTCAAAATATCAAGGACAAAGGATTGTCTCAAGCTCAAAAGCTCAAGACTCTTCATTTTACATTTTAGTGATCCAAGATCACATTGAGTCTATAGGAAAAGCCAATACTATCAAGGAGGGATGAGGTGTTGCTTAATGAGCCTCTTGCTTCATGTGCTTAGTGATATGCTCCAAATACCCTCAACTACTTTCTCACATCCTCATATGACCTAAACCCAAAGTCAAAATCGGTCACACCAATTCTTTCTATCCGGCGCCACCGAGTTCAAATGTCATAGCCACTACCACAAACCCTAGGCAAATCGGTCTCATCAATAGGGATCTCGGTCTCACCGAGATGGGATTGTAATATCTATGTTTCCCTTCGTAACGTTTCGGTCTAACCGAAGTGAGCGATCGGTCCCACCGAGATTGCAATGTAAACTCTCTGTTTCCCTTTCGTAACATTTCGGTCTCACCGAAAAGAGCGAATCAGTCCCACCGAGTTTACCTGACCAACTCTCTGGTTAGCTAATTACCAAAATCGGTCTCACCGAGTTTGTGTAGTCGGTCTCACCGAGATTACGTTATGCCCTAACCCTAACCATATCGGTCCTACCGAGTTGCATATCGGTCCCATCGAAAATCCTAACGGTCACTAGATTTGCTGAATCGGTCCGACCGGTTCTATCAATTCGGTCCCACCGAGTTTGGCAAGTTGTGTGTAATGGTTAGATTTTGTGTGGAGGCTATATATACCCCTCCACCTCCTCTTCATTCGTGGAGAGAGCCATCAGAACAAACCTACACTTCCAACTTACCATTTCTGAGAGAGAACCACCTACTCATGTGTTGAGGCCAAGATATTCCATTCCTACCATATAAATCTTGATCTCTAGCCTTCCCCAAGTTGCTTTCCACTCAAATCTTCTTTCCACCAGATCCAAATCTTATGAGAGAGAGTTGAGTGTTGGGGAGACTATCATTTGAAGCACAAGAGCAAGGAGTTCATCATCAACGCACCATTTCTTACTTCTTGGAGAGTGGTGTCTCCTAGATTGGCTAGGTGTCACTTGGGAGCCTCCGACAAGATTGTGGAGTTGAACCAAGGAGTTTGTATGGGCAATGAGATCGCCTACTTCATGAATATCTACCGCTAGTGAGGCAAGTCCTTCATGGGCGACGGCCATGGTGGGATAGACAAGGTTGCTTCTTCGTGGACCCTTCGTGGGTGGAGCCCTCCGTGGACTCGCGCAACCGTTACCCTTCATGGGTTGAAGTCTCCATCAACGTGGATGTACGATAGCACCACCTATCGGAACCACGCCAAAAACATCTGTGTCTCCAATTGCGTTTGAATCCTCCAAACCCTTCCCTTTACTTTCTTGCAAGTTGCATGCTTTCATTTCCGCTGCCTATATATTCTTTGCATGCTTGCTTGAATTGTGTGATGATTCCTTGACTTATCCAAAGATTGCTAAAATCTTCCAAACTCTAAAATTGGGAAAAGGTTAAGTTTTTAATTGGTCAAGTAGTCTAATCACCCCCCCCCCTCTAGACATACTTCAAGGTCCTACAAGTGGTATCAGAGCTTTGGTCTCCATTCGCTTTGATTTCCATAGCTTTTGGTGGTCATAGCCTTGGTTTCACAACCTAGGAGAGTATGGCGTCTAGCGAGGGAAATTATCACCGTAGAGGTTCTTACTTTGATGGAACAAATTTTGCTAGTTGGAAGCATACGATGAAAATGCATATTCTTGGACATAACCCCGCCGTTTGGGCTATTGTTTGTATTGGCGTGCAAGGTGAATTCTTTGATGGGGGAGAGCCGAACCGTGAAGCTAATCCGGATGAATTGAAGATGCTGCAATACAACGCTCAAGCTTGTGATATCCTCTTCAATGGCTTGTGCCCCGAAGAATTCAACAAAATCAGCCGTCTTGAGAATGCAAAGGAAATTTGGGATACTTTGATTGATATGCATGAAGGTACCGACTCCGTCAAGGAATCCAAGTTGGATGTGCTCCAAAGTCAGCTTGACAAGTTCAAAATGAAGGAGGGTGAAGGTGTCGCTGAAATGTACTCTAGGCTTGCTCTTATCACAAATGAGATTGCCAGCTTAGGGAGTGAAGAGATGACCGACATATTCATCATCAAGAAGATCCTAAGAGCATTGGATGGAAAGTATGATACCGTGTGCACATTGATCCAAATGATGCCAAACTACAAAGATCTCAAGCCAACGGAAGTCATTGGAAGAATTGTTGCTCATGAGATGTCACTCAAGGATAAGGAGGAACTTCACAACAAGTCAAGTGGTGCTTACAAAGCCTCATGTGAAGCCCCCACATCATCAAGTGAGAAACAAACCTTCAATGAAGAATTGAGCTTAATGGTGAAGAACTTCAACAAATTCTACAAGAGTAGAAGCAAAGAAAGAAGCTCTAAGTCAAGGTCCTACAATGACAAAAGATCTTCTAGTCGAGAGCAAAATTGCTACAATTGTGGGAGACCCGGACACTATTCCAATGAGTGTACGGCACCCTACAAAAGAAAGAAGATTCTCCAAAAAGAAGAAGCAAAAGAGAAGAATCACCACCAAGAGAGAGGAGGAGTAGAGATGATCGTTATAAATGAAGACCCTCACGGAGAAGCAAGGATTCGGAAAGGAAGGACAGGTCATCAAGGAGCTACACAAAACAAAGACATCAAACTCATGTTGGTGAATGGGTATCCGGCTCCGACTCCGACAATCACTCCGAGAGAAGCTACCACTCCGACTCCGAATATACTCAAGATGAAGGTGTTGCCGGTCTAGCACTTGTGTCAACCAACTCCGATGACATATTTGACTCACGAAATGAAGGAATTGGAAGATGCTTCATGGCCAAAGGTCCAAAGGTAACACATCCCGAGTATGTTGATTTCAATAGTGATGAAGATGACTTGCTAGGTGATGATGATTTACTTATTCACAACTCTAGTGATGAATACTATGATGAAACGTCAATTAATCATGCTAATCAAGATAAAATGAATGACAATAATAAGGAGAAGATTGAGCTTCTAACTAAAGAACTAAACACTCTTAAGTTAGCTCATGAAACTATCTTCGAAGATCATCGAGAACTTTTAAGGGCTCATGAGAAGTTACACTTTGAAAAGCTCAATCTTGAGAAAAAGCATGAGTTCTTAAAAGCAATCAATGATGATCTCCATAAGAAAAGTTCTTCTTACATTGCCAAGCGTTTACTCTTATCTACTTACGTGCCTCAAGTCAAATCTAGTAACAAGTACAAGAAAGATCCTTCCTCTAGTAGTAACAATAATAATAATGCCAAATCCAATATTGTTGCTTCTAGTAGTTCTCTTGATTCCACTAATGATTCTCTTAGCCAAGTTACACTTTAGCAAGAAAATAGCTTATTGAAGGGAATTATAGAGAAAGGTGTATACAAGAGCCTTGCCGGGAGTAAGCAATTCGAGGAAATTGTGCGCAAGCAAGGAAGGCACCGGAAGAATCAAGGTGTTGGTTTTGAACGAAAGTTCAATGCCAATGGAGTTGAGTGGGAAGAAGATCAAGACCCCAAGACGAAGTTTGTTCCTCAACAAGAGAAGTATGATCCTAATTCCTTCAAGGGAACACAAGCACAAGATGATCTTCAACCACAAGACCACAAGAACAAAGGCAAGGACAAGCTTCAAGAGGAGATTGATGCATTTGAAGAAGCACCTAAGGCCTTGGTCAAGTGGGTTCCCAAGACTACGTCAAGTTCTACTTCATCAAGTACGACTACAACTCCAAGGATTCCCATCAAGATGATGTGGATCCCGAAGAAGAACAACTAGAGAGTTCTTGAGGGTGACTCCGCCAACATTCTTCACTCATATCATTATGGCAAGGACAAGTGCAATCAACTTCCACATCTCGCACTAGTTCAAGGAGTCACAAACCCTCATGTTGGTAAGACAAGGGACAAGGTAACCTAATGATTTCATGGACATCATCTTGTGTGTCCATCACTCTATGTCTATGGATATTTTTATGTGTTCCTTGTGGGACTAACCCATGTAGGTATGTTGAAAGTGAAACTCACTCCAAAGGATTGCTCCAAATGATCTACATCAACATTGAGCATCCACATCTTCAACACCTACATGAAGTCATCATCGACAAAACCCAAGGTTAGTTCATCCCTCTAAAAGGGAATCTCACATCTAGGGGGAGCTTAACTCTAAGAATTGAGTCAAAGCAACTCTAATGGTGTGAACACATCAATGCATTATGTAAAAGTGGTAACCCCACTTGAGCTTAAACGATGAGTATGACCTATGATCAAATGTTCTCATTTTACTCCTAAGTCAATATACTCATATATAGATGACCTAGTCACCGCCAATTGTTTGATAGATGCTAGAATTGGTTGTGCATGCTTTGCCACATATTTCATTTGCCATTCTATTGTGTGAGCATGTTGGTTGCATATTTCTCTCATTCGAGGACATCCACTTGTTTCTTTGATTGTTTGGGTTCTTTTTCTTTTTGCCAAGTGGATGGACAAGAATGCCTAAGAACATTCTCTAGCTATCTATGCTTTTCTCGTCTCAAACTCTATTCATGCTACATCACAAAATTTTATCAAGTCAGATTCGAACCACACTATGTGAGGAGCACTCGAAGTCCCCGATTCGTCATACACTTAAACTTCCAAACTTCTTTGTGATTCTCAGTCTGACGGATTCATCCATTTCGGTCCTATCGAGATCACTAAGTCGATCTAGGTTTTCAATCTCGGTGCAACCGATTTGAACTTTTCGGTCACACCGAGTTGCTGTAACTGTATACAGTTATGCATCTCGGTGCCACCGAGTTGTTCCACTCGGTCATACCGACAGGGTCGGGCTATTTATACTCAAGGGCAAAATTTTGGAAAACTTTCTCCGAAACTCCTCGCCCGCGCACAGCTCGCTCTGCCTACTAGGTCTACGGATCGTCTCCTCGTCGCCATCCGCCTCCTGTCGCTGGTCTCCGCAGCCGTCAACGGAATTCACCCCCGCCGTTGCCGCTGTAGCGAGTTCATCACCAAGCTAGGGTATGGACTCAATCACAGTGCTATCCTTGTCTGATTCCTAGCACATTGTGTTCATTATGCATCTTGCCACGATTGGAACACTCCTATCCAGTCAATACAATCCTTAGAATAGATGCGATTTGAAAATTTAGGGTTAGGTTTCGGCCGAAACCATCTCGGACCCACCGAGTTGAAAAACTCGGTCCCACCGATTTGGCTAACGCCATTGCACTAGTAACTCTCGGTCTGACCGAGAATTGCTAATCGGTGTGACCGATTTTAAAACTTTGTGAAACCCTAGTAGTCTCGGTGCCACCGAACTGTGACTCGGTCCTACCGAGTTCACCCGTTTAGGTTCCAAAACTGCTTCGGTATCACCGAGTTTGAAAATCGGTTGATCTGAAATGCTTTCTATGGAAAACTAAAACTGAATTTTTTGAATCATTCTTTTGAAAAAATCTCTGCATTTTGTGATGCTCAACCATTCTATCTCATCTATAACTATTCACAGGGTTAGCAGTCAGTGATTTGCAGCATGTCAGACCAAAGTGACAGCCAGAACAAGTCAGAAGAGCAGATTCACATGAGTGAGGGCACTAGTCCCTCTAGCATCTCAGATGAAGGGAGTAGAAGCACTCCAAGCAATCTGCCTAAAGCTACCACAAGGACAAGAAAGAAGAAGACCTCAGAATCTGAGGATGAGGATTATATAGCAGAACAAGATGAGGCTACTTCCAAGAAAGTAGAGCTCAAGAAGGAGTACAGCTCAACTGCAGTAAAGCCAGGCATGAAGATCAAAAGGCATGCAGGTAGACAACCAATGTCCAAAGCCAGAGTCTCCACTCAAGTTCCTTTGGAATCCCAACCCAAAGAGCCTGCTGCTGCTGAAGAAAAGAAAAGGAAAGAAAGGGTCAAAAAGACCATGGCCAGAGTTGTTGGTCAACCTTCCATGATGGAAGAGGAAGAAGTGGTTGATGCACCAGCACCCAAGGCACAAAAGCTAATGGGTGATGCTATAAAGTCAGGGGCTGCAACATCAAAGCCCAAAGAAGCACCCAAAGCTGCCCCCAAGCCCAAGATTGCACCAAAGAGGAATACCAGGAGTATACCAGCAGCTGAGAAAATCAAGGCCCCAATGCCTGATGTTGCTGCTGAGGAAGATGAAGAAGGGCAGGTCCTAAGGAAGCTCAAACCCAAGATTCCATACTACAATGATGCTCATCCTATGGCTGAGGACATGAATATCAGGAGAGACTCGGGGTTGAGGCTATGGAGAATGACAGATCCATATGCCACCAGGAGAAGGACTGATGTGGATTACAGGTTCCATACAAAGGAACAGCAGGACTTCTATGAGACAATCTTGTTGGACAAGAAGCCCATAGTGTGTGATATGAGGTGGGTCGACTAGAACTACATGAAGGAGAATGAAGAACACTATCCTGGAGTGTATGACAGGCTTGTTGCTTGTGGAGTTGCAAATTTTGTTGGGCAGAAGCTCACCAACTGAATGATGAACTCATTATGCAATTCTACTCCACAGCACACTTCTATCCAGATGGGAGGGTAGTTTAGATGTCAGAAGGTACAAGGTACCAGTCAACCATAGAGGAATGGGCAAGTCTGATCAATGCCCCCAAGGAGAGTGAAGATGACTTGGATGTCTATGCCAAGAAGAAGATGGGACACAATACTATGTCACATATGTACAAGGAGATCCCAGACAAAGCTCTTGAGACTCTCTCGTTTGGGTCAGTCCATTTTCTTCTGTCAGGGCTGCCTACGATCAACTGGATCCTAAGGCACACTCTTTTGCCCAAGTCAGGTGACCAGAGCATGATCATAGGGCATGCAATAAACTTGCTACACATATTTGATGTGCCACAGAAATTCAAGGTCATAAGCCTTATGGTAGAGACTATCAAGAGGACTGCAGTAGACCAAAAGAGAAGTTGTGGATATGCCCCACAAATTCAGGAGTTGATTAACTCAAAGATGGGCACAGGAAAATATCTGTTGGATAAGGAACACTTTGCTCTCTATCCAGACTTTGAGGACAATCAAGTTGTAATGAATGAGAATGAACCATCATCAGTACAAGCTCAAGAGAAGAAGGAGAAGGCAAGGAAAGAGAAGGCTGCCAAGATGCCAACTCAAGAGGAGGCATCTGAGTACTTTTTAAAGAACAAGCAGGAGCAGCTTGGTTACTTGATAGCATCAACACTGAGGATTGAGAAGGGGTTGGCCACCCTAACTCAAAACCAGGAGAGCCTGGAAAGAATTATGGAACAAAAATTCTATGATCTAGATGTCAAAGTAATTGAGATTCAGTCAGTTGTGGAGCAGCTTCAGGATGACATGCAGGAGAGGAAGGGCAAGACAACCACTGATGCATTTGCCAGAGTGCCTAGAGCTCAGAGGTCCGCTGCAGTGCCTGTGACAGACACTAGAGCCACATCATCTGCACCAGCTACAGCTCCTACAGCTCCAGGGCAACCAGCTTCAGCACCAACTCCTTTAGCTCCATCTACATCGACTGAAGCCTTCATTCTTGGAGTTATCCGGACACCACCACCTGAAGATCAAGCCTGAGAGTCGATCTAGCACTATGCATTTTCTATGAACTTTTTGGTAACTTGTTGCCAAAGGGGAGAAAAATGTATAGATCATAGGCTTCGAGAGAGAGAGTGTTGCTTTTATTCTCTCTTGCTTTGGTGGTTAAACTTTGTTTGCTTTTGATTGCTTGAGATACTATGCTATTATCTATGAGACATTGATGATCATGTGTTTGATCATAAGCTACACTTATGCCTGTTTGATGATATTATCTTACCTATCCTTATATGATCATTCACTTTGCTTGGTGATGAGTACATGTATTCAATCTTTATTATTATGAGTGCTCCACCAAGATGTATGTGACATGGAAGAGTAACCCATGAGCCTAATTCCTTATGCATTTGCAGTCCAAAGCAAATTTTAAACTATGCACAAATTTAGGGGGAGCGCTTGCTTATCACATACTTCTCAAAGCGACGATGTTTTTCAATCTTATAATCATTTGTCGAAGCTTTGATCTAGATGTTGTCATCAATTACCAAAAAGGGGGAGATTGAAAGTGCAACTGTCCCTAGGTGGTTTTGGTAATTCATAACAACATATAGCTCATTGAGCTAATGCTATTCCAAGACTATTATTTCAGGAAAGCTCAATGAATGGCATGGCATGGATGATGAAAGTGGATCTCTCAAAATATCAAGGACAAAGGATTGGCTCAAGCTCAAAAGCTCAAGACTCTTCATTTTACATTTTAGTGATCCAAGATCACATTGAGTCTATAGGAAAAGCCAATACTATCAAGGAGGGATGAGGTGTTGCTTAATGAGCCTCTTGCTTCATGTGCTTAGTGATATGCTCCAAATACCCTCAACTACTTTCTCACATCCTCATATGACCTAAACCCAAAGTCAAAATAGGTCACACTGATTCTTTCTATCCGGCGCCACCGAGTTCAAATGTCATAGCCACTGCCACAAACCCTAGGCAAATCGGTCTCACCGATAGGGATCTCGGTCTCACTGAGATGGGATTGTAATCTCTATGTTTCCCTTCGTAACGTTTCGGTCTAACCGAAGTGAGCGATCGGTCCCACCGAGATTGCAATTTAAACTCTCTTTTTCCCTTTCGTAACATTTCAGTCTCACCGAAAAGAGCGAATTGGTCCCACCGAGTTTACCTGACCAACTCTCTGGTTAGCTAATTACCAAAATCGGTCTCACCGAGTTTGTGTAGTCGGTCTCACCGAGATTACGTTATGCCCTAACCCTAACCATATCGGTCCTACCGAGTTGCATATCGGTCCCACCGAAAATCCTAATGGTCACTAGATTTGTTGAATCGGTCCGACCGAGTTTATCAATTTGGTCCCACCGAGTTTGGCAAGTTGTGTGTAACGGTTAGATTTTGTGTGGAGGCTATATATACCCCTCCACCTCCTCTTCATTCATGGAGAGAGCCATCAGAACAAACCTACACTTCCAACTTACCATTTCTGAGAGAGAACCACCTACTCATGTGTTGAGGCCAAGATATTCCATTCCTACCATATGAATCTTGATCTCTAGCCTTCCCCAAGTTGCTTTCCACTCAAATGTTCTTTCCACCAGATCCAAATCTTATGAAAGAGAGTTGAGTGTTGGGGAGACTATCATTTGAAGCACAAGAGCAAGGAGTTCATCATCAATGCACCATTTCTTACTTCTTGGAGAGTGGTGTCTCCTAGATTGGCTAGGTGTCACTTGGGAGCCTCCGACAAGATTGTGGAGTTGAACCAAGGAGTTTGTAAGGGCAAGGAGATCGCCTACTTCGTGAAGATCTACCGCTAGTGAGGCAAGTCCTTCATGGGCGACGGCCATGGTGGGATAGAGAAGGTTGCTTCTTCGTGGACCCTTCGTGGGTGGAGCCCTCCGTGGACTCGTGCAACCGTTACCCTTCGTGGGTTGAAGTCTCCATCAACGTGGATGTACGATAGCACCACCTATCGGAACCACGCCAAAAACATCTATGTATCCAATTGCGTTTGAATCCTCCAAACCCTTTCCTTTACTTTCTTGCAAGTTGCATGCTTTAATTTCCGCTGCCTGTATACTCTTTGCATGCTTGCTTGAATTGTGTGATGATTGCTTGACTTATCCAAAGATTGCTAAAATCTGCCAAACTCTAAAATTGGGAAAAGGTGAAGTTTTTAATTGGTCAAGTAGTCTAATCACCCCCCCTCTAGACATACTTCAAGGTCCTACATTTGCGAAGATGATTGGTGGGATGTTGACGTCAAACTGTACCTATATAGCTGAAACACAATAGGACACGGGAACCACAACTCAAAATCTCAAAGACCCAAAACGTGTCAAAGCGTGTCGGAGGTGGTAGCGGTAAGCGGAGGTGGTGCTTGCGGAAAGCGGAGGTGGTATGCGAATGAGAAATGCGGAAGACGTTGAAGATGCGCGAACTTTCTGTCTAGGCCAAAAGTTCCGGGCAAGACGGAAGGTTCCGGGGACGGCCGGAAGTTCCGGGGGCCGGAAGGTCCGGGTAGGGCCGGAAGTTCCGGTGGTCGCGAATCTGCCAAGAACAGAGAATTTAGGGGTCATAGATTTGGGCGGAAAAACTTGGGGAAACCCCAAATCCGAGGGGGAAAAGAGAAAATTGGGGGGGAGAAGGGTGGGGAAGCTAGATCTACGAGCCACACACAAAATTCACGGATCAAATCCAACAAAACTTCATCACACCAACAAATCACAAAAAAAATTGGGAGGGCTATTTTTGTGGGGATTTTCGAATTTAGGACAAAATCAACAAAATTAGGCTAGCAAACAAAGGGTAGGGGCTCCAAAAACATGATCAACATGGCTCGTGATACCAAGATGATGTAGGGAAAAACCCTAGGGGTCGATCTTTCACGTTTGGAGAGGATCCCTACGAGGGGCACGAAGAACACAAGGAGGGGAACGAAGGAAAAACACAGGAGAAACACTCAACCAACAAGAATAAAGTCACACATGTGCTAGATCATCGAAACACAAGAAAGGTACAAGATCCAAATCCAACAAGGGACGATACATAGAGTAACCGGTTCTTCTCCATGAGGAGGTCTTGATGATGGTCTTCTCTGTAAAGGAGGTCTTGAATCCAAGTGGATCTTCTCCGAAGAGGTGTTGGTCCCTCACGAGGAGTAGATCCGGATGGATGAGCGAGGCTCTATCTCACAAATGAGCTAAATCAACGCTAACCCTAAAACATAGGTAGGAGAAGAGTATATATAGTCTACGCGGTGAAAGGGTACACGAGCCTCGGCCCAAGTTGCTGCGCGCAGGCAGGGCTGGAAGTTCTGGGTGGGGCCGGAAGTTCCGGGCGTCGGAGGTTTCGGGGAAGGTCCGGCCTAACCTGAGAGTTGGCGCGGGTGGAGCTGGGCTAGCTTCCGGGGGCCGGAAGGTCCGGGTGGTCCGGAATGTCCGGGCCGGGTTCCAGGCTGGTTCCGGGCTAAGCAGAGAGTTGGCACGCCCGGGCTGGTCAAAGTCGTCGGAGGCCGGAAGTTCCGGGCTCTGGCTGGAAGTTTCGGGTTGTCCAGAGAGTTGACGCCTGTCATTTCTTCTTCAGCCCTCGGCTCCGTGGCTTGAGCATTGTACCTGATCACACATAGCATCTCGGACTTAGGCAGTAGCTATGTCTCACTGGAAGAAGAGGGAAGCTCAAGTAGGGGTGATGTCACCTCAGATTGAATAGCACGAGCCCTTGCTCTTGTCATGGGTCCTCTTGGTGCTTGGTTGGGACGATGGTAGGTCCATGGGGATGACCGTAGGATGCTCTGCATCAGTTGCCTCCCAACAAGCGCTATCGTTTAATGCCCCTAGCTAGGCACGATGATTTCAATGATGCTCACATAAAAGATAAGAATTGAAATATAAAGAGAGCATCATGAAGAATATGACTATCACATTTAAGTCTAACCCACTTCCTATGCATAGGGATTTTGTGAGCAAACAACTTATGGGAACAATAATCAACTAGCATATGAAGGCAAAACAAGCATAACTTCGAAACTTTAAGCACATAGAGAGGAAACTTGATATTATTGCAATTCCTACAAGCATATGTTCCTCCCTCACAATAATTTTGAGTAGCATAATGAATGAATTCAACAATATAACCAACACCTAAAGCATTCTTTTCATGATCTACTTGCATAGAATTTTTACTACTCTCCACATAAGCAAATTTCTTCTCATCAATAGTAGTGGGAGCAATCTCAACAAAATAACTATCATGTGAGGCATAATCCAATTGAAAACTAAAATCATGATGACAAGTTTCATGGTTATGTTTATTCTTTATGGCATACGTATCATCACAATAATCATCATAAATAGGAGGCATGCTTTCATCATAATAAATTTTCTCATCAAAACTTGGGGGACAAAAAATATCATATTCATCAAACATAGCATCCCCAAGCTTGTGGCTTTGCATATCATTAGCATCATGGGTATTCAAAGAATTCATACTAACAACATTGCAATCATGCTCATCATTCACACATTTAGTGCCAAACATTTTATAGACTTCTTCTTCTAGCACTTGAGCACAACTTTCCTTTCCATCATTCTCATGAAAGATATTAAAAAGATGAAGCGTATGAGACAAACTCAATTCCATTTTTTTTGTAGTTTTCTTTTATAAACCAAACAAGTGATAAAACAAGAAACTAAAAGATTCGATTGCAAGATCTAAAGATATACCTTCAAGCACTCACCTCCCTGGCAACGGCGCCAGAAAAGAGCTTGATGTATACTACACAACCTTCTTCTTGTAGACGTTGTTGGGCCTCCAAGTGTAGAGGTTTGTAGGATAGTAGCAAATTTCCCTCAAGTGGATGACCTAAGGTTTATCAATCTGTGGGAGGCGTAGGATGAAGATGGTCTCTCTCAAACAACCCTGCAACAAAATAACAAAGAGTCTCTTGTGTCGCCAACACACCCAATACAATGGTAAATTGTATAGGTGCACTAGTTCGGCGGAGAGATGGTGATACAAGTGCAATATGGATGGTAGATATAGTTTTTTGTAATCTGAAATTATAAAAACAGCAAGGTAACTAATGATAAAAGTGAGCACAAACGATATTGCAATGCTAGGAAACAAGGCCTAAGGTTCATACTTTCACTAATGCAAGTTCTCTCAACAATAATAACATAACTAGATCATATAACTATCCCTCAACATGCAACAAATAGTCACTCCAAAGTCACTAATAGCGGAGAACAAACGAAGAGATTATTGTAGGGTACGAAACCACCTCAAAGTTATCCTTTCTGCTCGATCTATTCAAGAGTCCTTAGTAAAATAACATGAAGCTATTCTTTCCGTTAGATCTATCATAGAGTTCATACTAGAATAACACCTTAAGACACAAATCAACCAAAACCCTAATGTCACCTAGATACTCCAATGTCACCTCAAGTATCCGTGGGCATGATTATACGATATGCATCACACAATCTCACATTCATCTATTCAACCAACACAAAGAACTTCAAAGAGTGCCCCAAAGTTTCTACCGGAGAGTCAAGACGAAAACGTGTGCCAACCCCTATGCATAAGTTCATTGAACCCGCAAGTTGATCACCAAAACATACATCAAGTAGATCACATGAATATCCCATTGTAACCACAGATAAGCACGGCAAGACATACATCAAGTGTTCTCAAGTCATTAAAGACTCAATCCAATAAGATAACTTCGAAGGGAAAACTCAATCCATTACAAGAGAGTAGAGGGGGAGAAACATCATAAGATCCAACTATAATAGCACAGCTCGCGATACATCAAGATCGTAACACCTCAAGAACACGAGAGAGAGAGATCAAACACATAGCTACTGGTACATACCCTCTGCCCCGAGGGTGAACTACTCCCTCCTCATCATGGATATCGTCAGGATGATGAAGATGGCCACCGGTGAGGGATCCCCCCTCCGGCTGGGTGCCGGAACAGGGTCCCGATTGGTTTTTGGTGCCTACAGAGGCTTGCTGCGGTGGAACTCCCGATCTATTCTGCTCCTCGATGTTTTCAGAGTACGTGAGTATATATAGGCGAAGGAAGTCAGTCAGGGGAGCCACGAGGGGCCCACGAGGGTGGGGTGCGCGCCCAGGGGGTAGGGCGCGCCTCCCTGCCTCGTGGCTTCCTCGAAGCTTCCCTGACGTCTGTTCCAAGTCTCCTGGATTGCTTCTGTTCCAAAAATAACTCTCCCGAAGGTTTCATTCTGTTTGGACTCGGTTTAATATTCCTTTTCCGCAAAACACTAAAATAGGCAAAAACAACAATCTAGGCTAGGCCTCCGGTTAATAGGTTAGTCCCAAAAAATAATATAAAAGTGTATAGTAAAGCCCATTAAACATCCAAAACACGTAATATAATAGCATGAATACTTCATAAATTATAGATACGTTGGAGACGTATCAGTGCTGTGTCGAGCACCGGAGGTGGTGGTGGTGTTCAACGGCGGCGGGGTGACCGGCAAAGACGGCGGCGGCTCAAGCCCCTCGGTGAGATCCGATTTGCCCCAAGGAGGCGTGTGGACAAGGGGAAGACGGGGAAGCAACGTCAGTAGGTTTTTCCCTGGGGTAATTGTCCAATCCATGAGTCCCAGGGGTGGACGGCGCGAAAGGGCACTGGATCAATCCGAGCTCGGCCACGGTTGCGCATGCGGTGCGTCGCTGGTTTGTCCAACCGGGGCTAGGAGATGGGCGCAGGGCCCGCTGGTCAGTAGGTCAAGGCGAGCGAAGAGCAGCGCAGCGCAGCGCTACGGAGTTCGGATCGATCCGGCGCCCTGTTCGCCCCGTGCACCCCTGGGACTCCTGGATCGGGCAATTTCCCTAGGGAAAATCCTACTGAGATTTCTTCCCCGTCTTCCCCTCGTCCACACGCCTCCTTGGGGCATATCGGATCTCACCGAGGGGCTTGAGCCGCCGCTGTCTTCGCCGGTCACCCCACCGCCTTTGAACACGACCACCACCTCCGCCGCTCGACACATCACCCACCCGTCACCTCGTCTTCGCTGGAGATCCACCACCGCCAAGCACGCCACGGTTCACCTCGCCACCTCAGCAAATAGAGGGAGCCCCGTCGCCGTTTAACGCCACCGACGTTCCACTCCGCCTCCGTCTAGCACTTTGCCTTCGCTGGGGACTCGCCGGAGAGCCACCGCCGCCGACGCCCGACCCGCCGCCGTGTTTACTCTGTTTTCTGGTGAGCACACGCGGACATGAGATATTCCAGCCAATCACACGCTGACACGTGGCAGTGCTACAACGTCGCTACAGTAATTCCAGACCAAGGGATTTCTGTTGTTTATTTTTCTTTCCAGATTTGTTCTCTAACTTCTTTTAGCTATATCTTTTAGCCTGTATACTATTTTTAGGTGATTCTTTTTCCTGTGCACCCACAAAAATCAACACTTTATCACATAACCAAAATCTCACATGTTTGCACTTTTCAAGTTTGAATTCGTTCAAATTTGAATTAAATCTTTCGGAGGCCTTAACTCTCAAACCATTTGTCGGAATCAAGTGTTTCTTTTTGCATTGTGACCATAGTGTAATTTAGGTGTTGTTATGCTGCTGTTGTTGGGTTTTGAAATGGTTTTCTTATTGTTGGTGTTATTTTGGTTCTATTTGTGCTTCGATGATTGATTTGTTGAATTGTGTGAAATGTGTAGATTGTTCGGAGTGCGACACGAGCTATTGTCGGGAGTGTGACTTTTTAAACCAGAACCAAGGCAAGTTACATATTGATCATCCTTTACCTATTGTTTTCTATGCATGTAGTTATATCACACTATAAATTTATGCATGTATAGGAATACTATATTATTTTTTGCTATATGTTGTTGAGCTAACTTCCCGTCTTTTGCAAATTGTGGTACTTGTAGTTTGCTATGCTTTGTAGACGGGGGTGGTTCGTGTATTCATTGAGCTTGTGAGGATTATATATATAACAAATTGAGTAGTAATTAAGGACTTAATTCACCTCTGGGCGGAATTGATATTGATGGGTGGTTTCAAGAACATCATGGTTTTTACCCTCTGAATGTAAGTGGACGGCCGCCCAGGCTCAAAAAGATCAGACAGACTTAGTGACTAGTAGCTTACATGTACGACCACTGGCTAAATGGGCTCTGGCATAGTTGATCAGTTGTGGAACCCTTACCCGGATGTGCCAGCAGATGTACATACAATAGTTGAGATGGGCCTCCTGTTGGGACTAGGGGACTGCTTCTGAAAGACTTCATCTCAATCTTCGGGTTGGGTCCAGTGGGTAAAGCATACTAAACTCTGTAGAGTATTAAAAACTAACCATGGTTAGTTGTGCCCCTGGTTATGGGCAAATTTGAGCCACTATGCCATTATAGTTGTTGGATGATCTTGACAGATGTGACACTTAATAATATTTGTGGGCAACTTAATAAAGGGTAGGTTGGAGTTGATTTTGCCAACTCAACATTGTGTATTTAGTTGTAGTAACAAAGAATTAAAATTAAAATTTGACTATTAGGTAGTTATGAGGACAAAATCAGCTTTCTACAAAAATAAACCCTCAAGCCTTCCTTTGTTGTACTATGCATACACATGTAGGTCTGCTATATTATTACTCCTGTGTAACTTGCCAATACATTCAAGGTATTGACCTATATGGCTACAACGTCTCATGTTGCAGGATTTTCAGACGAAGAGTAAGGTACCGTTAGGGTCGCGAGTCTGCACTCAGCGCGGTGTCTGCATACCTATGGAAGGTGTTCGCCGCCATCGTGGGCTCGTTGGGCCAGAGTTGTCGCATGGGCTGGTGGGTGAACGGGCGACGGCGTCGCACCACCACGCCGAAGGAAACCAGGCGCAACTACGTATCACCAGTGGGCTATGATGGGACTCATCATTATTTTCTGCTACATTTTCACTATTTGTTTGAATAAAGCTAGCCAAGTGCTATGAAGATTGTTTTATTTTATATACTCTGGATCATACATTGTAATAAATGATGCACTTGCTATTCTGGTATTCATCTATACTGTGTGTGCTAGCGAGTTTGATCCAGGGACTAGCACGGTAAGCACAGAGACTCAAATCCTTTGAGGTTTGGTCGTTACAGTATGCGAGGATCATGCATAGAGAGACAAGCATGTTGGACAGCAAAAGAAATTTCAGGACGAGTAATGGTAAGATACTGAAGAGCACCAGCAAGACTATGATAAAGAGTAGGATCACTGAAAGGATCACCATTGACAAAAAGTTTGAAACTAGTGTTGACAGGAGTATGGGAAGGATGACAGTCTAGCATACCAGCACGGTTGAGAAGATCTAGGATGTATTGACGTTGGGAAAGAAACAGACCCGATGAATCACGAATCACTGCAATGCCTAAAAAATGATGAAGAAGACCAAGATTTATCATAGAAAACTCAGAGCGGAGATGAGTAATGATGCGGTCCAAAAAGGTTTGAGAAGAAGCAGTGAGAATGATATCGTCAACATAAAGAAGTAAGTATGCAATGTCAGAATTATGATGATAGACAAAGAGAGAAGCGTCAGAAAGAGAGGAAACAAAACCTATGGTTTGAATAAAGGAAGAGAAGCGTTGAAACCATGCATGTGGAGCTTGTTTGAGACCATAGAGAGATTTTTGAAGAAGACAAACATGGTTGGGATAAGAAGGGTCTTCAAAACAGAGAGGTTGTTACAGTATACGATCTCTTGGAGAGAACCATGAAGAAAGGCATTTTTTACATCTAATTGGTGAATAGGCAAGGTGGAGGAGACAGCAAGGCTGAGAACAGTGCGTATGGTACTAGGCTTAACTACAGGAGAGAAAGTTTCATCGTAATCAATGCCATGTTGTTGGGAATAGTCGCGGCATACCCAACGTGCTTTGTAGCGAAGAGTACCATCGGAGTTAAACTTCTGATGAAACACCCACTTACCGGAGACAATGTTGGTGTTGGAAGGACGAGGAACAAGCTATCAGGTATTATTTTCAGTAAGGGCCGAATATTCTTCTTGCATAGCTGCAGCCCAATTAGGATCAAGAAGCGCAGTTTTGTAAGATTTGGGAACTTGAGACAACGAAAGGGTGGCATGAAGGTTGAGACGATTTATGGGTTGACAAAAACCTGATTTTGAACGAGTGCACATAGAATGGTCATTGACTGATGGAATAGTGGGAACAGCTCGAATGGGAAGGGGAGCGACACGGATGTCCGGCGCAGCGGGTGATGCGGACAATGGAGGGGATGCTGGCGAATCAGTATGTGTGGGTGATGGTGCTGGAGGGGATGGTGGCGCATCGACATGTGTGGGGGATGGTGCGGGAGGGGATGGTGGCGCATAGGTATGTATGGGCGATGATGCAGGTGGCGAAGATGGCGGGTTATGATTGGGTGTCGGCGGTGTAGGGGCGTTTGGTTGGTATGGTGGTGAAGAGGTATTTGGAGATAGAGATGTCAGGAGAGGAGCATAAAAAGGGAAACGAGTAGGAGGGAGATTAGGTGGGGAAGTAGTGGTGTGTGACGGAGAAGTACGTTGAGCAAATGGAAATATGTGTTCGGCAAAGGTGACATGCCGAGATACAAGAACCCGACCGGTGTATAAGTCAAGGCAGCGATAGCCTTTGTGTTCATCCGAAAAACCGAGGAGAACACACGGGAGAGAGCGGGGAGAGAGCTTATGAGCGGTGGTAGTGGAAGTGTTAGGAAAACAGAGGCAACCGAAAACACGAATGTCAGAGTAGTTTGGATTGCACAGAAACAGAGAAAAGTAGGGGGTGATGTTGGGATTGGCTTTGGTAAGACGGGTATCGAGAAGATATGTAGCGGTGTGGAGAGCCTCAGCCCAGTATTGGGAAGGCATGGAAGATTGAAGAAGAAGGGTACGAATCATTTATAGTACGAAGAGAATGTTCAGCTTTTCCATTTTGAGGAGAAGTGTAGGGACAAGAAAAACGGAGAAGAATGCCATGGTTAAGAAAGAAGGTACGATTTTTAACATTACCAAATTCACGACCATTATCACATTGTATGAAGCGAATAGGGAGAAAGAGTGCACCGAGACGTATCGCTGAAAATTGAGAAAGAGAACGTGAACGTCGGATTTGTTGCGGAGAGGAAAGGTCCAGACAAAGTGTATAAAATCATCTAATATGACAAGATAGTATTTAAGACCAACACTGGCAATAGGCGATGTCCAGAGATCACAATGTATTAATTCAAAGGGATAAGTGCTTGAAGAGTTAGACGAACCAAAAGAAAGAGCACATGCTTGCCTAATTTGCATGACTCGCAAACGGAGGAATCGTGAGAATCTCTATTACAAGGTATAGTAAATTCACTAAGAACAGACGCTAAACTGCAGGATTGGGATGCCCTAGACGCCGATGCCAGAGATCAACAGCTGCCATCATGGAGGTTGGAGATGTGACGGTATATATAAGAGATTACAAGCCAATTAGACCTATTACAATACGACTAGGACCAGGGGCGGACCTACATTGAGGTGAGTGGGGCCCAGGCCCCCACTCAAAATTTGAAACTCTAGTGATATTGGCTTGTGTTTTTCAAAAAATATGCTTAAATTCTTTGAATTTTGAAAGAATATGCCCCCACTCAAATACTTTGCCCCCCATCAAAATACTCTCTAGGTCCGCCACTGACTAGGACTAGATAACTTGAGAGCCAAGTAATAGTCTAACAATCCACTCTGTTTAGAAAATCGTTTATTATGTTGCCGATCAGAGGTCACAATTACCGGAGGTTTTAGTAATGCCTTAAAAATTTAATCGTGGCTCTGATTTGCTTCTCTCTATAGTAGTCTCTGATTTGCTTCTCTCTATAGTAGTTTTGCACGCTTTGCTTCTGTGTAGTAGTTTTGCTTGCTCGGCTGCACCGGCTTCACGAGCAAGAGCTTAATGATCGCCTGCACTTCTACTACTCCAACCCTCCCAATTTGAGTCCTTTTTGTTAGGATTTAATTAATTCTGTTAATCCATACTTTTTCTAAAGGAGGCGCTTGCCTCGTGTCCCTTCGGAGACACCCCTTCGGGGTTATATATATATATATGTAACCCATCATCAATGAGAACAAGGATTCACTTTTATTTCTCGGTCTCCCATCTCTCTCGTTTTATCTCAACACGTTATCAGCACGCTCCTGGCGGAGCGATTCGATCGGCGTACAGCGAAAGAAAAGGGCCATGCCCGAGACGGCGGTTACGCACGCACAGAGACGAGGGCTATTCCACGAACTCAATGGCCCTGGATCGCAGCGGACTCCGACGCCGCCGGCCAGGCCGCCGTGCCTGCAACACTCTTGACAGAAAAGAAATCCAAAGAAGAGCGACGTCAACTCAGAAGATCTTCAATTCCATCTTCCAGGGCCGTTAGCCTTCAGAATACCAAGAACGAGGGAAGGATTAGGAACGAAATCAAAGATCGACAAGAAACAAGGTGCTTCTTTTCCGATTTCTTTCCTGCACACAACAAATGCTACATGGAATCATTCCCTTCGGCTCTTACCTGGGATCGTCCTAGACGACGTCCGCTCTTCGCCAGACCACAACAGCCGACGGCGCTTGGTTTAGGCTGGCAGCGGCCTGCATCCTCGCATGCCACAGCGCGAGCGAGGCAACGCCCTCCGGCGCGCAGCCAGGCGTGCAGCGCGTGCGCGCCGTACTCCGGCTCTGGCGCGGCCCGGCGGAGCGTTTTGGCGACGCACTCCCCGGCGACGGCGTTGACGCACATCGAGTCGCATCGCGACGATGGCATCTGCTTCCTTTGGCCTTGGCCCCGCGCTGGACCGGGACACCGGAACCACCGGTTTCGCAGCCGCTCCGCGACGCGGTCACTGCCCGCGCGGAGGCACCTGAGGCCGCGGCTCCTAGACCGTCCTCCGGGGTGAAGCCCTCTGGCACACGACGCGGCCACCGCATCTGGCGCGGAGCGACTTCGTCCATGGCCTCGCCTGCCGAGGGAATTGTCGCGGCTTCCGGCCGGCGCCCCCTGGAGCGCGCGCGCCGCGGCGGCTCGTCCCTCCGGCGTCGGTGACTTGCTTCATGCGCGTCAGCAAAGCAAGGCAAGGCGAGGCGACGCAGTCTAGCGCGACTCCTTCGGGCGCGCACGCAGCGGCGTCCTTCGGCCTCGGCGCCCGCAAGGACGGCCCACAACCGTGACACGGAGGCGACGACGCGGCCCTTGGCTCGCATCCGAACAGGCAGCGCCCGAGGCAACGGCCCTCGGCTGCCCCCCGGCCCAGGAGCGGCAGCGCCCTCCGCGTAGCTCCCCGCAGCAGAGATGACGGCGCGCCGGGTTTTTCCCGCTCCTCGCCGACGAGACAGTCGCCGGCAGCGGGGGTCGGGGGAGCGGTTGCTCCCGAGGGAGACGAAACCGTCTCCTTCGCCTGCCTTATCCATCCACTCCAGGTGGTGGGCGGCTAGGCCGCCTGTAAGGCCGTATGGGCCAGAAGGCCCATGTGTTTTCGGTCCATTTTAAATCCTGGACAATTTGGATTCTCAAAAAAAAAAATCCTGGACAATTTTGCCAAATTAATCCTACATTTTTCTTGATTATTTTCGCATTTTGTTCTATTAACAGCAGTTCAACTCTGCTTTAGACACTGTTAATTCCAGTACTTAAATTGCAGTACTGTAAATATGTTGAGTACTATGTATTCCATATAATATGTTGATGTAATATATCTCCATGTTTCTTACATGTTGAGATTAATTACATCTATTATTTGCAATTGAGATTTGTTTTTATCTCTTGCAAAGATAAATTTAGTACCTCTAGAGTACTGATTTGCAATTGAGAATTTTTTTTTCTCTCGCAAAACAATTTTATTACGATTGAGATTAATTTTCTCTCGTAAAATAATAATTCACTTTACTGAATTATCTTGCAACTTGATACAACATCATCTCATTTAATTTGAGGTCTATACAATTCAAGTTCTCACTTGAACATCAAGTTTACAACATCATTACTATTCATTACAATAGTAGTGTATTTTCGTTGAGTATGATGTATTCCGGAATGTATGTATCTCCATGTTCGCTACATATCAAGATTAATACGTCTATTTGCAATTGAGATTTTCAATTTCTTGCAAGTAAATATGCAAAATTCAAGGTGTCATCCTTAGCAATTTGAGGTTCACACTAATGATTTCGAGCCACCTTCTTGAAATCTATTAATTTTGCGACATTAAGATGTATTTATATTACGCAATCTGTAATATAAATAAATTACCGGTTTTCACCGGGGATGATATGTTCTATGTGTTTACCACATTGACATTCTTCATGAACATGTCATAGCGGTCGAGATTAATTTCTCCCGCACAACAAACTTGTAAATTTTTGACAATAATATCTCCCTCATTATATTAGGAAATCACAAGGTAATGAGTTGGATCTACTGCCCATATGCAGACTATCTCTATTACTGTGAGATATGTATGATCTACTGCCCATGTGTTTATGTTTCCACAATTGAGGTTGAGCATTTTCAAGTTATACACTTGAGTCAATTTTTTGCATTCTTATTACAAAACCATGATGGTTTTTAGTTTACTTCTTGTAAATTAATTATCTCTGGCTTGCCCTTATAAGTAATCGATGACTAACAATTTGAGGCACTTACCCTCAATGGCCACAACTTACTTAAGCGGGTCATGGACATCAAGATCAGTCTTGCATCCCACGGGATAGCGCGTGCAATCCAAGCCACGCTACCGGGATGCAGAGGACTTCAAGGGCAATGGTTTGAAACTCACTTCAAACCCTCAACCTGACACCATAAAGCTGTCACGGGACCCTATGAGCATGGAGAGCATGATGGTTGAATATGCATCAACCGACATGTTTGAAGACTATACATTTAGTCCTTAGTCTCCTTGGTGATCTATTTATTTATGTCCATTTATGATGTTCTAATAAGAACATGATTATTGTTGTCATCATATATTGTATATCACAATATATTATATCAGCACTTTGATACAAATTCAATTGTATATATTCTATATATCCGACAATGATTTTCTTGAGAATCTTCATGTCTATATATAGATTTCTACGGGAGTCAATCCGATGAAAAATGATATGTGCCTTGTGGGCATATGCACCACAAACTCTATACTCAGGATAGTCCAATGTTTCCACTCTCATTGAGAGAAGGAGATATTTTAAAATCGCTAGATGCGATGAGGTATTTGTTGGCTCAACTCGAGTCATATTTACTATCCCTGTGGGTACTCGAGTAACGTCAGGATGCTTCATTGCTTCCCAAGTTTAACTCGTACCCTACTAAGCTATAGAGATATTTGTCAAAATGGTTTCCATAGCGAAACTTATGCTGACAAGAAAGAGAAATACATTCTCTTTACCATATGCAACGGATATGGCAAGCACATTTTCTATGTATCATCTGGATTGTACTACACATACTACAAAACCCGTAGCACATGTTGCGCCCAAGATAGTTTTCCAAAATGTCTTGTACATGAAAAACTTGGCATACTCACCTTGGTCATCGAGACATTGGGTTGAAACCGAAACTATTAGCAATTCCATTGGTTTATGATTATTATGATGCTAAATTCTAACAATATTTGGATTTTGTGTGCACTACATATGACACAGGGAAGCTAATTTTAAGGATTGCGCACCTTAAAGTTTACGCTGAACCACTCAGACTCCTTGAATGCATCAAGTTGAGGTAAATGGCTCTTCCCATCCATTGACTAGACTATTCTGGTATTCCATGGTTCTAAAAGACATATCTACATGATGGTCTTAAGTGTGTGCTTTATTCACACGAAACCATTGGCTCATTATCCTGACATCGATTTCAAGCAAGTCGAATGGATAGCATTTGCAGAATTCTCCTTGAGTGCCTTTTTTTTATGGCCCTCGGATTCAAGTTTAGCAATTTGTCCTAATGTCTAGACTCAAAATGGTTTGGTAGAATCCCATCCAAAGAATTGAGCTCATTGCATGATCTTTACTTTGAAATTGCAACTTACCAACTTTACGTTGGAGTCATGGATTTTTACACGCTCATGACCAAACTGCATAATTTTATTCCTCTCTATCTTTGGTACGCGGAAATCTACCAAGTATTTCCTATCTGCGGTAATTCGGTAACACACCGATATCATCACCCCGACATACATCATTGGTCCCTCAACATATAATTGGGATCTATGTGAGGAATAACTCTATTACCGTCAATACCTCAAGCCCCTCACATGGGGAGTTATTCAAGGCCAGTATGTTGATTCAATGAGGAATATTTTCAGGCATTAGGGGGAGAATTCAAGTACCATAAAGAATGCCAGGAAATTAGTGGAATGTTCAACACATTTCTGCCTCATATCCACGTAATCAAAGAGCTGAACCATGTGTTCAGAAGATTTGCAACATATTGCAAATAACCTGCCAGATTCATTTACTGACTATAAAGGTGTCACACAATCCTACAATCCTGCAAAGTATGCCTGAAAGAGTGGAGGTACCAACAAAATCCACTCCACTCCCCGTTCAAAGCATCAGGGGGAGATGTATGGCAGAAGTACATCAGGATTCAGCTTCTCGCAAGCAAGGATATCAAGGCCTGTGAATCAGTAAATGCAAGTCAACTTCACGTTGGCAGCCACCTAATGGGTAGTATACACCCAGTGGACGGGAAACCTCCACCAACCCAGGTCATAGTGCACACAATGACCGGGATATTGGAATACCCGACTTAGCCGCATTGGGAAATCGCGAGCAGTCACCTTGGGTAACGATATTTCCATCAACTCTATATTGATATATAGATTCTGGAGAAACATATAACCGGAAGTCTACAATTGTCGACATACATTTCTCAACTAGATTGAAAAGACCTTTCAAGTGATTCAGATCCAAAGACCATGGCCATGGCAAAGTGTGAACAACACTGGGACTGAACTCAAGCAAATGGTATAATCTAGGTAGAAATGATCTTGCTCAATAATGGGAAGGTATTCATAAGCAATACCTACATCAGTTTTCTTCTGGAAATAGAATTGAGAACAACGAGGTGGTGAAACAAAGAGCAAGTATTGTAGCACAAGTGTTTACGCAGATACCTAACTATTCTCCAAAGGTGGAATCTCATTCCGATAACTTATATCATTGGCAGTACAAAATCATCTATCTCTGCAGTTGATAGATGTAGTGATTACATATCCATGTGGATCACTAGATTCAGACATATATGATTGATTCCCGATGGAATCTCACTTCTGAGTCGAAATGCAAAATGCAATATACATTGTGTAAAAATCAGTAAGTCACCATACGACTTATTGTTGTCGGTACATATGGTACAACCGACGTAGTGAGTTCCTTATACACAAGGATTACTCCTACAATGATGATTATCCATGTTTATGTGTCTGTAATGACGACACATGTAATCATCTAAATGACGGAGTTGAAAATGGAGGATTTGGGTAAACCAAAATACCGCTTGTTACTACAACTTGAGCACCTTTATTCATACATTATGGTACACCATGTTGTCTATATCCAAAATATATTGGAGAAATTCATCATGGATAAATCTTATCCATCCATAATTCTCATGGTAGTTCATTCTCTAGACGTAGAGAAAGCTCTGTTTAAACCAAGAGATGATGGAAATGAGATATTGGGACTCAACGTTCCATAATGCCATTGGATCCACCAAACACAATTGGTTGGTACTCAAGAATGTCTTTCGGTATCTCCAAGGCATCAAACATCTTGTCCTGGTTTTCAGTTTCACAGGAATGCAAACACCGATATCATTGGATACATTGATCAGATCCCCACTACGTCAGATCGTGGACAAGCTTAGTGTTCCTACTAGGTGTGGTAGCCTTCTCATGAAGAGTCTTTGAAATAGACCTCATGGCTACATCCACCAACCATTATCTCAACGATAATGTTTCTTGTGTTGCCCGGATGCAAACAGGTTACGTAATAAGCAATATCACTATATTGCATATCTTGCAAGTCAAATCATGCGACTGATTTGTTCAGGGAGTCTCTACCAATTTCTATGTTTTGGTATGTGACGGCTTCGAATTTTTGCAAGAATCAGGGGGAGTATCTTCCTGAATTGTTCCTGTTCAATGCATCATATTATACTCTTTTTCCCTTCATGAGTTTACTTTACAGGTTCACATAAAGGTTTTTAATGAGGTAATATCAACATGAGATCATATGTCATACTTTCTGTTTTTCCCACCGGGGTTTTTAGGAAAGTATATACGACATATTTATTGTCCTCTAAACTCTATGGGTTCTCGTATTGAGTTAAAAGAGACAATAACCATTATATGTTGCATCATTTTCTCCTTATTTTCCCACTGGGTTTGAAGGAGTTTTAGCAACATATGAAGCACATATCTCCTCATATTTTTCCCACAGGGTTTTTGGAGGAGCTTCTCAAGATGATTATACTTACACTAACAAGCATGAATTAGGGGGAGTGTTAGGATTTAATTAATCCTGTTAATCCATACTTTTTTTAAAGGAGGCGCTTGCCTCGTGTCCCTTCGGAGACACCCCTTCGGGGGTTATATATATGTGTAACCCATCATCAATGAGAACAAGGATTCACTTTTACTTCTCGGTCTCCCATCTCTCTCGTTTTATCTCAACACTTTTCTCTCTACTTCACGACGCCTTCCACGTTCTCCTTCTAGAATCCAGTCGCCAAAGCCCGAACGAGCTAGGGTTTTGGGTGGTGTACCACCATGTGCCCTAGAACACACAGGCGGCGTGTGCAAAAGATCAGATTATTGAAACAACAAGGGGATCTGGAAACCTAGTAGCACAGTTCGGCGGCGACAACAAAACCTAGCACGACGAAGGTTTAAATCATGACACCAAGTGCATACCACAAGAACTAGACCAGGAACAGCACAGAAAGCCAGCATGAAGTTTGGTAGCGCATCTCAAATGTTTAAACATGGCAAACTGCTTACGATCTAGTCGGAAAATGAATTACACCAACTGTTTCTGTTCAAGGCAAGGGCAACGTTTCTGTCAGATCTCTCGGGCCAAGCAGCATTGTGCCCTCGACATTTGTAGAAACCATAACCTTAAAGTGCAATGCAATGACAAGCAACTGATGGAGCAAAAGGCCAAATCAGCGCGCGAACAATGGTTGCGCACATTCAATCCAAGGGGGCAAGAGTCTTCTTGTAGAAGTTGCAGAATGTCTCAGGACGAAACAGGGGCAATTAATAACTGCCCCAGGAAAGCCAGGTTTAATGCTGAAGGCTCCCTTGCTCCTCCTTGTCAGGACCGTCACTGGAAGAGGCGCCAGCAACTGACGTATCCTGCCAAAAGTGAACGTGGATCAGGATATCAAATACAAGAAGTGCTCACGACTTTCATCCCCTGTGCTAATAACAGTAACCATTAAGAATTCTGATTACAGAAAAAGACATATCTATCAGATATCCTCATTGTTCTCTAACAGTAAACAAGGGGGCACAGTGTTGCTAAATTTCAACATGAGGAATCAAAACCAGAACAATACAGATTAAAACAAAATTTTGTAATGGATGGTAACAATAATCTTTTTGGCTACTCACAAAATTCTTTGTTTTAGAATCCTTTCTTGTAACTTAATCTGCTGTTCATAGGTATATGGAATAGATCAATCTATCAACCCTCTCTTATACTCCCTCCGTAAAGAAATATAAGAGCGTTTAGATCGTGATCTAAACGCTCTTATATTTCTTTACGGAGGGAGTAGTTACTTGTGCACAACTACAACAACAAAGCTATTGTCCCAAGCAAGTTGGGGTAGGCTAGAGATGAAACCCAACAGAAACATCTGAATAGTTACTTATGGACAGTCAAAGTAAAATAATTCAGTGCTCAATTAGCACAAGCACAAGTGCACAACTATGCTTACTTCTCAGCATGTACAAAGTATTCCATCAAACATGAAACTGGAAATGCATGCAAGAAAATGGATAGACAGGCTAAGTTGCTTATTTCTGAAGATAAGTTAATAGGCATCATAACTACAGCAAATGAGACCAGTAGGCCACAACAGAAACGAGAACTGGAAGGTTGTTGCTGAAAACATGGATAATTTAGAAGTCAAGTTTAGAACCAATGCAAATTCACCTGATCCAACATATGACTTCTAACAGATATTCTCAAGTGCCTGCTTCACAACCTATAGGAAGGACAACTTTATCAAATGTGGCATATTTCACCAACAGTAGTAAATAATGTTAGTACATCAACAAATGCGAGCACACTGTCACACTGTACCTTCACCATGTCTTTCATCTTACTTAAACGATCCATTAACTTCTCCTGGGCCCGATTGTACTCCACCCAATTAAGCCTCCGGATGGACCTTAGCTATTGGACACTTGCAAGACACTTGTTAACACAGTAGTTACAATGCACTTAAAATATTATCATGCATTTGGCCTAAATAATTATAAACATTTTGGACTAACATGTGAAAAGTGTGGTAACATACATTCTATCATTTCAGTAAAAAATTACCTGATCTGGATTATCTGGTTTGTGCTGTAACACCTGTTTGAGTTCCGTGAGTACATGTTCTGCTATGTTATGTTGCTTATCCTTCAAAAACTGGCACCTTCCCCCCATTGTTTCTGCGATTTCCTACAAAATGGCAAACTAGCAGTTTGTCAAATCTTAAAATGATAATTAATATTCATCAAGGCCTAATAATAACAGTCTGGCAAACATACAAGTAAGTTGTGCTCAAATTTGTGCATCTGGCACTGCATATCCACTAACTTGCTAAGCCTACGCTTCCATGTCTCCCACTTCTTCAATTGCCAGCCTTCACGCTGTTTTGGTCTATGTACAATGCCAGCCTTCTTGTATACATCTAAACGTACAAGTGACTTCACACATATGTAGGATTGCATGTTGTACGGCTTGCGGGGGCTGAAATCTAACAGGTTTACCCCCTTACACAGGTTAACATCAAAGTTCTCGCCGAACAACTCATACGCATATACGTTATCGCTGCAAAGCTGTGCGAGGATCCTATCCCTGTGAACAAAATGTGGACCTGAAATGTAATTTGGTGGGTTCTTAATATTGTACTTCTGGCTCCACCTTTGTTGCTCTACCGTGTTGTCGAGTGTCCAGATCTGCAGCTCACCAGCAAGAGCTCTGGGAGCATAACGACCTGTTTGAGCAGTTACTATACATATTTTCCCATCTATATCTCTGATCCAGAACTTACGAGGACCATAATAATCATGATCTTCACGTGCTGCTGGCAGTTGAATCATTGCAAAACTTTCTTCCCTGAGATCAAAGGACATAACCGCATGCTGCCAGCTAGCTAACATTTCTTCAGTCAACCAATAAATTTTGCCATCAACATTGACAACTCCAGAGTTTCTTACAGCGATCAAGCTAAGAGCTTCTGGAGTACGGATATCTTTCCATTTCTCATCACCAAGCGTGTAAACTTGAATGACACTGAAGCTGTCTTTATTACGGGGGCGACCCTCAACACAATCACCAAGGAAGTGTGTAATCTTGTATTCTTTTGTCACGGGATGAAATCCAAAGCTGTAGAAAGAGAAGTGATCACCCTTCACATTCTTCGCAGGTTTCTCAATATGTAGACATTCACCAGTTGCAAGGTTAGCTATCTTGATAGTTGATGTCTTTGTGTATAAGCCAAGGAGTCCATTGCATGAACCAAAAAGGAAATCATCAGGCCCAATCACTGGCACTGCACGTGTCGATGGCGACCAGGCTTCGTCAATTAGGATAGCATCACTAGGGTAGGGCTCGCCTGAGACCGACTCTTGCTGGAAGAACAGAAGGACATCTCGGGGCGCACACTGAAGGTGTGATTCGACAAACTGTGGATCACGGATGAAGTTGTGCCAGTGCTTGCAGACACTGACGCACCTCAACAAAGTGCTGACTGGAAGCCTCAAAAATATCCGCTCAATGAGGTCCCCTGGGAGACTGTTTATAATGCATTCGTCATTTCTTTGCTTCTTTGATTTGATTTACTCAGAAGCCATAGTAAGCAAAATCTAGGCTCCGGGGGAAACCTAGGTACCGAATCCTTCTGCAAACACACACATAAAAAAAAGCAAAAGGCCAAACTGTGTAAAGATTATGATTAAACAAAGAGTAATATGCTGGCAAGTGACATGAAGTCCAGGTAAAGTTTAACAGATGTTTAAGTTTATCTACTGAGAATGGGTAAATAAGGAATTAAGTAGCGGACCTGTAGCAAATATGGAGCCTTGTGTGGCCATAGACTAAATATAATCATAAGCGAATCAATATACATATGATGCCTAAAATGTCGAAAAATCAAGCTAGTTTAAAACTAATTGAAGGCATGGTCAAGTGCACATATAAAGATGCAGATGAAATACAAAGTGAGTACTACACCACCACAACACGCCCTGAATGACTCTCTGCACAGCAAAATGTGTGCATAAGCGCAACAACCACGCAACTTAGAAAATAGTTTTCGCTGAAACATTGGGCAGAACAAGCAAACGGTGCATTTGGCATTGGGAAAGACCGTACGAATCCGGATCAACCAACCAAAACTGCATCAGCGACAAAGAGATCCAGCTGTGGCCAGCAATTTCTGCTCCGTTTATAGGTTTCAGTGGCTACGGTGGACAGCAATCTCTGCACCATTTGTAAGATTCAATGACTACGGTAATATGCAGATGTCTAAGCAGACAGTACCATAACGGTACCGTGAACCAGTTGATTCCGAGACACGTTTTCTAGACGGGAGTTCTTGCAGGTGCAGGCTCTCTAATGAAATCTCTACCGCTGCGCAGCCGTGTGAATGCAATGAGGGCAGAAAAAAGGAGGCCCCAGCTTACCGCCACCGCGTCGACCCGCACGCCGCCGAGAACCCAAAGACCACCTCGCCTCGCCTCCCCTCCCTCGAGCACGCGAGTCGCGCGGCCTGGCTTCGCCGGCAGAGGCTCCTCTCCCGCCGCAGCGGCAGCGCACGGGCGGTCTGTGTCTAGGGTTAGAGCGGGGAAATGGAGATTGGGGGATTTTGAGGAATCGCGGTTCGCGCACGACTGCCGCGCGGTCGGGCCGGGCGGGCACTCAGCAAAGCGGAAGCGAGCGCGGCCCAGCACCAAGCAAAGGGCCCAGCCAAACGGCCTTTCCCGATGAAACAAGAGGCAGCTCCAACCCCCAAACTGTCTAAAAAAAGAGATCCCACCATATACTGCATTTACTCTTGTCCATATGAACTACAACTCAAGTAGCAGAAAATGATCTCGCGACTAAAAATGATCTGCACCAACCAATGGCCAAAATCTGTCGACTGTCACCCTATATAACTGAGCGGACAACATTCGTATTGTAAGCGAGATCTCACGTAATTCATCAAGGCCATGACAATGGTATAATGCAAAGATGACATAACTGCTTCCACTGCCTTGAATGATTTTCTTCAGAAAAAAAGACGCTGTTTCTCAAATTGGAAATTTACATAACATTAGTATATGGGAGGAAATTGTAATTCATTCACAATGTTGGTTTTGCACGTCGAGAGGTTCTCTGAAACTCCAGTGGATGTTCAGAGATGTTCAGAGTGGCAATAGTCGGTTTAGACGTTCGAACATACTCCCTCCGTTCCAAAATAGATGACTCAACTGTGTACTAACTTTAGTACAAAGTTGGGTCATTAGTACACAGTTGGGTCATCTATTTTGAAACGGAGGGAGTAACAGCAGATACTCCCTCCGTCCGGAAATACTTGTCATCAAAATGGATAAAAGAAGATGTACCTAGACGTATTTTAGTTTTAGATACATCTCTTTTTATCCATTTTGATGACAAGTATTCTCGGACGGAGGGAGTAGATGTCAGATACATAAACCACCGGCTTACTAGCTGGAAAAGCTAGCAATCGCTCGGGACTAAAAAGACGCAATAGCTGGACCGTAGGAAGAGTCTAAGCGACCTAAGAAGAATGCCATGATAAGTTCTCAAGTCCCAGGTTTGTATCATCTTCGCCACTGTGATTCTGTGAAGCAATGCCAGCTTTTGAAATTGAAGTAGTCTTCTTCTGTGAAGCAATGCCAGCAATGACAAGTTAAAAGAAGTACCCTTCTGAAACATAATCAAGGGTCAGACAGAATACTCACCAGGGGAAGCTTACCCAGTACAAAAGGGAAACACCATTAACTCGGTAACTAGGCATTCCCGGCCCAAAAGAAAGAAAAAAGCTTGGCAAAATACGCGTTCGCTCCAGGTTGCCGCATTTTTAGCCTTCAGACGTTCCAGAATGTTTTCGCCCCCTACTCACTCAGAGGACACTAACTAATGCACAAGTGCAGCCCATTTTGCATTCAGAAACATACTTTGGTTGGAGACGATTTGGCAGATTAGTCCATAACAGCAGAATTCATATCGTGAGAACTAATAAGAGAGCTACAGCGCAGAGAGCCAGCATGAAGTCTGACACTTAATCCCAAGTATTTAAAACATTGCAAATTACTACATCATTATTCCTGTTTAAGGCAAACCCATCGTTCCTGTTGGATCTCTCGGCCAAGCGGCAATTTGCGCTCAACATTTATAGAAACTAGAAACCTGAAAGTGCAATGTAATGACAACAAGCAACTGACGGAGCGAGAGGCTAAATCGGACTACGAACAACGGCTGCGCACATCCAATCGAAGGGGACAAGAGCCTCCTTGGCAGAGGTTACACAATCTCCCAGGATGAAATAGAGACAATATAACAAGAAGTGCTCCAGATAGCTAAGTGCAATTTTAAATGTTGTCTTCTTCCTTCTTCTCGTCAAGATGGGCAATGGAAGAAGAAGAAGAAGCGCCAGCAGCTGATTTACCCTGCCAAAAGTGAATATGGATCAGGATATCAAATACAAGAATGTGTTCGCTACTTCATCCCATGTGCTAACACGAAACATTTAGAATTCCAATAAAAGAAGAGACATACTATCGTATATCCTCATAGTTCTTCTCTAACAGTAAACAAGGGGCACATTGTTGCTAAATTTCAGGATGAGAAGTTCAAAACCAGAACAATACAGATGAAAGTGAAATTTTGTAACGGACGGTCTCAATGATCTTCTTGGCTACTCACTCCATGCTTATGATGATCCATTATAGTTACTGATGCACAATCGGAAAAAAAAATCCAATGCTTAGTTAGCACGACTATGCTCATTGCTCATCATGTACAAAGTACTCCAGCAAACATGAAACTGGAAATGCATGTATTTAAACCGTAGTGAATAAATTAATTTCCATACGATGTAAAATATGTGAACCGCTAGATTAAGTGCACGGTGAGTTGAATAAGTAGAGAACTTCAATTAAACAAAGTTGCACAGCTGTCAAAAAGTAAAACATACAAGCAGTTGTATAAGATTACGTTTGGTGTGGGAAATAGTCATAGTTTAGTGGGCAAGACATTCATTTATTTCTTTAGAGAACATGCAAGTCATTCGTTTATATGAATAGAGAACCCAGTTAAGCTGCTTATTTCTGAAAATAAGTTAATTGGCTTCATTATTATGGCAAATGGGACAAGTAGCCAAAAAAGAAGCGAGTAACAAGCTGGCAGGTTGTTGCAGAAAACATGGATAATTTAAAAGTTTAAACCCGCAAAAGTTCACCTTATCCGACTTAAAACTTGCAATGATGCTCAAGATGTTATCATGTGCCTGCTTCATGACCTATAGGAAGGTCAAGTTTGTCAAATTAGACATACTTCAACAACAGTAGTAAATAATGTTTGCTAGCAAATCAACAAATGCAAGCAAACTGTACCTGAGCCCTTTCTTTCAGTTTCACTGAACGGGCCATCAACTTCTCATAGTCCTGCTTCTGCTCCACCCAATTAAGCCTCCGGGGGGACTTTGGCTATTGGAAAGTTGCAAAACACTTGTTAACGCACTAGTTACAACACACTTAAAATAGTTTCATGGCGTTGGTTGTAATGTATGTCCGGTGGTTGTTAGTTGTGGTCTTGTCTTCAGTGGTCAGTTGTTTGGCCTAGTCTTAGGCCTTGTAACTATATTTTTTCTGTCAAGGCATCAAGATGCAAGCTTTGCGTTTTCTCAAGGAAAAAAAAATCTTGTTACGCCTTTGCCGTCAGATAATTATGGATCTTTTTAATTAAAATGTGAAAAGTGTGGTACCCTCGATTCTACCATTTCTGTAGAGAATCACCTGACTTGGATTATCCGGCATGTCCTGCAACACCTGATTGAGTTCTGCGCGTAGACGTTCTGCTACATCATGTGGCTTATCCTGCAAAGACTGATACATTTTACCCATTTTTTCTGCATTTCCCTACAAAGTGGCAAGTTAGAGGTTTGTAAAAAATTCCAAAATAAGGAACATTCATCAAGGTTGAAGGCTAATAACAGTTTGGCCAACGTACAAATAAGGCATGCTCGTGTTTGTGGACACGGCACCGTATATCCTCTGCCTCACGACGCTTATCCTCCCATGCCTTCCACTTCTTCAATTCCCAGCCTACTTGCTGTTTCGGTCTGCGCACAATGCCAGCCTTTTTATATACATCTAAAGATACAAGTGATTTCACAACGATGTAGGATTGCATGTTGTACATCCAACGGGGTTTGGAATCAAACAGCTTCAGCTTCTTGCTCAAATCAATCTCGAAGTTTTCACTAAACAACTCATATGAACAAACGCTGTTGTAAAGTTGCGTCATGATCCTATCCCTGTGAACAGAATGTGGACCTGGAATGTAATTCGGTGGGTTCTTAATATTGTACTTCTTGCTCCACCTTTGTTGCTCTACCGTGTTCTCAAGTGTCCAGATCTGCAGCTCACCAAGAAGAGCTCTGGGATCATAACGACTTGGTTGAGCAGTTACTATGCATATTTTCCCATGCATTTCTCTGATCCAGAACTTACGAGGACCATAACGATCCTCATCTTCACGCTCTGCCGGCAGTTGTATCGTCGCAAAACTTTCTTCCCTGAGATCAAAGGAAATAACTGCATGCTGCCAGCTAACTAGCATGTCTTCAGTTAACCAATACATTCTGCCATCAACATTGACAACTCCAGAGTTTCTCACACTGATCAAGCTAAGAGGTTCTGGAGTGCGGATATCTTTCCATTTCTCATCACCAAGCGTGTAAACTTGAATGATGTTGAACCTGTCTTTATTATGGGGGCGACCATCAACGCGGTCACCAAGGAAGTGTGTGATCTTGTATTCTTTTGTCACTGGATGAAACCCAAAGCTGTAGAAACAGTAGTGATCACCTTTCATATTCTTGGAAGGTTTCTCAAGATGTAGATATTCACCAGTTGCAAGGTTAGCTATCTTGATCGTTGATGTCTTTGTGTATGACCCAAGAAGGCCATTGCATGAACCAAAAAGGAAATCATCAGGACCAATCACTGGCACCGCATATGTCGACGGTGACCAGGCTTCATCAATTAGGATAGCATCACTTGGGTAGAGCTCGCCGGAAACCAAACCTTGCGGGAAGAACAGAAGAGCATAACTGGGTGCAAGCCGGAGGTGTGATGCGGCAAACTGTGGATCCCGGATGAAGTTCTGCCACTGCTTGCAGACGCCGCGGCACGTCAACAAAGTGCTCACTGGAAGCCTAAAAAATATCCGCTCAATGAGGTCTCCTGGGAGGCGGTTTATGATGCATTCCTCATTTATTTGCTTCTTTGCTTCAGGCTCTTCAGTAACCATAGTGGCAGCTGAACAACCAAACCGCTCTGCAAACACACATTCCAATTAACGATGCAGTCCCGCAAACAGAAAAATGATACAGGGCATACTGCTTGGAGTTTGACTTCAAAAATTACTAGACAGAAAACGGTCACTGAAACTATTTTGCCGGCAAAGAAAGAAGATGAGACATATCCACGTTTGTATCGCTTCCAAATATCTATTTACCAGCCAATGCGCCATCTAAAAAAGAAGGTACTGACGGCATCTAAAAACTTCTGCTCTGTTGCAGCGTCCAAAATTTTGACTAGAAAAAAAATCCGCTTCTTCCGTCTCCACGCTGAAACAATGTTATCAATTACCAAAAGCGTAATCTTGCGGTCGAAAGAGAAAAGAAAAATACTCTAATGTTATCGTCATCTCTCATGTACCCGAACTGCAGAGTACTGTCAAATCCAAGGAACAATCATGCGCCCTCCCTCCGGCGCTTCAATCCCTCAACTCAGGGCAAGCAGCCAGAAACCCTAGCCGCCGCTGCAGTTACAGATGGAAGGGGCGCGGACGAGAGGGGCGTCGGAGGAGGAAACAGCCCGCAAGCAAAAGAGGAGACCGAGGGGAGTGGAGGACTCACAATCACGGGCGCGATCAGGATCAGGCGGCCGCCGCCATGGGAGGAGGAGGGCTCTCCGCTTGACGCGGTGGAAGATTTCCCGCAGGCCCCAAGAGCTGGTGACGAAATGATTTCCTGCTGCTCTTTCCCCCTCCCTCCTCGGCTGCCGTTAGCGGCTTCCGTGATTTCGCCGGGCAGGAAGGAACAGAACAGAACAGAAGGGATATATGTATGCTTTTTTTTAGGGTAGAGTAGTGTGTATTAGCATGTGGGGCCCAGGTTCGGCCCAGTTAGCGGGACATATTATTTTTTTTGCGTGCAACAAATTTAGAAATTCGATCAAACTTTAAAAAACGTGAAAAATGTTTGAAATTTCAAATGATGATTTTTTTAAATATACATTGAACATTTTGTGATATACGCCGAACAATTTTTAAGTACACAGTGAACACTTTGTAACATATGCTAAACAAATATTTAAATACGCATTGAACATATTTTGTGATATACGCTGAACAATATTTAAATAAACATTAACATTTCTAAATATATGTTGAATGACTTTGAAATACACAATGAACATTTTTTAAAATAAGTTGAGCACTTTCTTAATGTAGGGTGAACATTTTCTTAAATATACGATGAACATTTTTATATATAACATGCAATGAACTGTGTATAATACACTGAAAAAGAGGGGCGTCGGAGGAGGAAACGTCCCGCAAGCTAAAGAGGAGAGCGAGGGGACTAGAGGATTCACAATCACGAGCGTGGTCGGGATCAGGTGAGCTCCGCAGTCGCCGCCATGGGAGGAGGACTCTCCGCTTGACACGGTGGATGATTTCTCGCAGACCCCAGGTGGTGCTGAAACGATTTCCTGCACTCTCCCCCCTCGTCGCTGGTGGTGGTGGTGGACGTCTGTCACTCATCTGCATCTCGTTTTGGCATGGAGAAGCACGGGCACCGGCGGCGTCCGGGCTGCCCACAACCCGTTGAACGGAATGATACAACAAGACTAGGTATGTTCTTCTTGCTCCTATCCGATCAACTTTGCATATCCCATGTTCAATGTTTACATAGACCATTAGTTCATCGATCTCATCACATCCCAATCCAAGCAAGGATAAGAAGAAGGCAAAGACGACAAAGGCAAGAGGTCCAACATTCTCAACTTTTGAGGTGAAAGTGCTAGTTATCGACTAGAGGGAGGGTGAATAGGCGATTTTTGTGAAAGTCTTCAAAACACGGGGTCTTTGAAGACAAACAGTAGCAATGAACCTATTGATATGCAGCGAAAGGTAGACTACACTAGGCAAGCCATAGTCAAGTAAGCAATGAAGTGAAAGCACGAAGACTATCAGCAGCTAGGTAGTAAGGATCAGGATGGAAGATAGTATGAAGCCAAACAACAACAGTGTTCACACAGTGAAGACAATCAGATCATGCAGGGAGAGGCAATGACTTCACAAAGGCAAACTATAAGTAATGAGAGGTAATGGATAGAACCAGTTGCTTGGAGAGGACAAGGATTTGTTGGACCAGTTCCAGTTGTTGTGACAACTGTACATTTGGTTAGGGAGGCTGAGATTCAACTCAGAAGACCGCGTCTTCATCTTATTCCCCTTGAGCTAAGGACACTTAGTCCTCGCCCAATCACTCTGGTAAGTCTTCAAGGTTGAAAGTGCTAGTTATCGACTAGAGGGGGGGTGAATAGGCGATTTTTATCAAAGTCTTCAAAACATGGTAGTTTCGAAGACAAAAAATATAAATGACCTAATTGATATGCAGCGGAAGATAAACTACAACAAGCAAGCCATAGTCAAGTATGCAATAGTGTTAATGTACGAAGACTAATAGCAGCTAGGTAGTAGGATCGGGATGGAAGATAGTACGAAGCCAATCAACAATAGTAGTCAAGCAATGAAGTCAATCAGATAAGACAGATAAACAATGACTTCACGAAGACAGACTCAAAGTAAAGGGGGGAAGAGATAGAACTAGTCACTTGTCGAAGACACGGGATTTGTTGGACCAGTTCCAGTTGCTGTGACAACTGTACGTCTGGTTAGGGAGGCTGAGATTCAACTCAGAAGACCGTGTCTTCACCTTATTCCCCTTGAGCTAAGGACACTTAGTCCTCGCCCAATCACTCTGGTAAGTCTTCAAGGTAGACTTCTGAACCTTCACAGACTTCGTTCACCCGGCAATCCACAATGACTCTTGGATGCTCAGAACGCGACGCCTAACCGGCTGGAGGATACACAATCCTCAAGTGTAATAAGTCTTCACGTCACACAGACAGAAAGACTTCAGTGATGCCTAACACTCTTTGGCTCTGGGTGTTTGGGCTTTGTCCTCGCAAGGATTTCTCTCTCAAAGGCTTCGAGGTGGGTTGCTCTCAAAACGACAAAAGCCGTAAACTAACTCTGAGCAGCCACCAATTTATGGTGTAGGGGGTGGGCTATTTATAGCCACAAGGCAACCCGACCTGATATGTCCGAAATGACCCTGGGTCACTAAGGAACTGACACATGTTCCAACGGTCAGATTTCAAACACACATGGCAGCTTTACTTGGGCTACAAGCAAAGCTGACTCATCCAGCTCTGGATAAGATTTGCTCTCATTGTCTTCGCTCGAAGACATAGGATTTAGGTTGAGCATCACTTCAGTCACTCTGACTTAGTTCACTTGGACACCACTTAACAGTGCGGTGGTTCCTATGACTTAACAAAGAAGAAAAGGAAATAATGAAACGACTCAGTCTTCGCGCTCCATAGTCTTCACTCAATGTCTTCTCATGTCATAGACTTCAGTGTGAATATCTTCACACACCACCATTGTCTTCAATGTCTTCATACATTTTTAGGGGTCATCTCTGGTAGGTAAACCGAATCAATGAGGGACACTACCTGCGTTATCCTGCAATTCTCACAAACGCATTAGTTCCTCAACCAACTTTGTCGTCAATACTCCAAAACCAACTAGGGGTGGCACTAGATGCACTTACAATCTCCCCCTTTTTGGTGATTGATGACAAACTGTTTGAAGTTTTCAACGGGAAAGAAGTATGTGAAATTGTAAAGGATAGCGTATTGTCTTCATAAGTGGCAAGGGCTCCCCCTGAAGATGTGCATATAAATAATTTGCTTTTGGAATGCAAATGCACATGGCAGGTTGTACTTGTGGAGATCCTCTTCAACTTATGAAGATAATTCATCATGCATGAAATGATATAGCTAAGAGAATGACATGCATAATGAAAAATGGACGTCTGCAGAATGATCTAAGTGCGGAAGTTATCATCGCATGTGGAAACGCAAATAAGTAGCAGACGACCATCAAGTTTAAGTGTTACAACTCAAAGAACGAAGTGTATCAAAAAGCAAGAGTTGTAAGCACTAGGCAAAAATATAAAGCAACCGACCTTATGAACCCGCTTGAAGACTATCAAACTCATACGCTTCTCCCCCTTTTGTCAGTAATGACCAAAAAGGTTTGAAGACATAGAGCATCTACTTGTCCTCATGAGGAGTAGTTGAAGCAGCAGGGTTGTCGTTGTCGTTTGGCGGTGCAGACGAACTTGGTGCAGTGTCGATGCGTGCAGAAGTAGGGGGCGGTGAAGTAGCATCGTCTTCATCATCGATGACATTGGCATTGACAGTTGCCGCGGAGGAAGAATAATCAGAGTCTTCAAGAGATGGGGTTCTTCGTAGGACAGCATTCCATGGAGGAGTGGAGTCAAACTTGAATCTTTCTGTGAAGCCATCGTCTTGAAGATCAACTTCAGCACTGAGTAGGGTCAAACTCTTCCATGAACGCCGACAAGTTTCGTGAGTGACAAATGCATTCTTGGTGGCAAGGTTTCGAATGCGATTTACGTCCACCAAGAGGCTTTGCATCTGACGCTTCAGCCAAAAATGATGCTTATCTTGCTTCTGATGTAGGGCCACAAGAAGTTCTCGGTCATTTAGGACCCGAGAGTGCTTCCGAGGCCTTTGAGCAATGGTACTCTCAGTAGCTTCAGTTGGTGCACGATGAGGCAGACGAGTATTCCCAGCCATCGGATAGACACGCGTGACAGCTTGGACTCCTTCCATAGGCTGAGTGAATCTTTGATGTTCAGCATTCTGAAGACAAACAGGCTTCTTGGCAGGTTCAGGGTATATGGCTTCAACTGACATATCAACCTCTGGTAGGAAGATCACATGATTGCGAGAAGATGGTTGATAGTTGACAGCAGAGTGTTGCTTGATGAGGTGCATGACCCATGGAGCATAGAATTTCAGTCCGAAGAGGTCAGATCCAGATGCAGCCAGTTGCCTGATGAAGAAATCTTGCGCATTGAAGCTGATGCCATTGAGGATGTAAAAGACCAATGTCTTCATGGCTCCTTCGAGTTTTGCAGCTGATGAATGTCCTTTGATAGGCCATAGAGTCCGCCTGATGATATGATATATGGTGCGCGGCAGATACTCAAGGTCATCAACAAAGTACTCCTTTGGATATTCAGCATCACGTGGCAAAGGCTTCATCATGCTTAACATCTGCCTCATATTGGGTTCAGGCTTATGGAAGATGCTCTCCAGTGCATTGCGGTGGTTTTGACAACCATGTTCATATAGCTCTCCGGGAGTGGATAGGCCTGTAAGCTCAATGATATCCAGAGCTTTGGCTTCATGATGAACATTTCCTGTCATCCACTCGAGAACCCAGGTCTTGATATCTCTGTTGTAGCCGCGAATGTGGAGGGTAGCATAGAATTGAAGCAATAGCTCTTCATTCCAATGTTCTTTGTCTGTGACAAAGCTGAGTAGACCAGCATCACGAAAACAATCAAGTGCTTCTTCTAAGCCCGGCAGTCCAGCAATGGCTTCAGTGTCGAGGCGCATATGAGGGAAAATGCGCCCTTGATCATACAGAACACAGGAGTAATAGCTTCGCTGCTGATGACTCCAGAACCGATCTGATGATATTCTTGGCTTCATGTAGGGGTTCTTTGAGCTGTCAAAGAATGTGTTGTGGCTCTTGAAGCCATTTGCATTGAAGGACCCGACAGATGTGGCAGTACCAGGAAACCTTGGCAGTCTTGGCTTTGGCTTCTGGACCTGAGGCCTATGCTCAATGTGATAGTCAAATTGAGGACCAGAGACAGTAGGCGGAGGGACCAGAACAGGCCATCTTACTGTGATTAGCTCGCCATGGTTGTATGCTTGCTCGATTGTATAAGGCCTTGGTGGCGGAACAGGAGCAGTGGCAGCAGCTGAGGCTTCAGGCTGCACAACAGGTGCTTCAGGAGCAGTTGCCTCATTGGTTTCAGGCACACTGTTTTGTTCAAGCTCCACATTAGCTTCAGTCATGACAACGTCATGAGCTTCACTTGCGTTGGTAGTGGCAGCTTCAGGATTTTCAACCTCCACTTGCTGAGCTGGAGGGTCAGGCACAGACACATTCACTTCATGAACAGTTTCTTCAGGAATGGGGGGAGTATGGACACGTTCTTCTTGACGTTCTTCATCGGCTGATGCAGCCGGATTGTCTTCAGCAGCTGATGCTTCAGACACGGAGACATTCACAACAGGAGTGGCTTCTGAAAACACTTGACGTGCAATAGGTTGATGGTGCACTTCTCCTTCTGGAACGCTCGGAAGAGCGACTTGAGGCCTTGGTCCTTTGCGAAGCCTTTGTAGTACAGGCGACGCCTTTGGAGATGGAGTGGGCAGGTCCTCATCCTCTTCAACTTGTACGGATGGTGTGGTTTGTTGTTGTTGGGGAGTGCTGGGGGAGTCTTGTTCTTGCGGGCGATCAGCCCATGAAGCATCCTGAGCAATTGGCGTCAGAGGACGACCAATGCTGATGATTTCGCTATTCGTACGAACAGGCGATGATACCACATTATATTCAATTTGAGGAAGAACTTCATCATCTTCAACATTGTCATCTTGACCAATGTCTTCAGCAGCGGTGTGTTCAGCTGCTGGAATCTCTTCAGCTTCAGGAGCCTCTATGGAAGCAGGCTCATGAACAGTCATGCGAAGTTCTTGGGATGCAGATGCAGGACGAACCACTAAGATGGGTTCAACAACAAGGGGCTCTGTGGGAGCAGCCCAACTCTTCTTGATCTTGCGCTTCTTCTTGGAGGGAGCAGCTTCAGAGGCTTCAGTATTCTTTCTCTTTCTAGCTTCAGCCTCGGCAGCCCTCGTCTTCTTCTGTTCTGAAGCAGTTGACGTGACTCTTGTCTTCGAGCCAGTCATGCTGCTTGGGAAGACAATGCGAGGTTCATCTGGCCTTGAAGGTGCAGATTGGACAGTCGATTTCTTCTTCTTTGCAGCCATCCTGGGGTCGATGCCAGGACGACCAAGAGCCTTGCGCTTCTCAGCCTCATTGTAGGCAAGCACACACTTGTCAGCTAGACTCTTCATACGCTCTCTGGAGCCTCGAGCTTCTTCACGCTTCTTGTGAAAGGCTTCTTTGAGCTCGTGCAGCATGATCTTGAAGTTCCTGACATCTTGCACGTTGAGCGTGGCCACATGCTTCTTGAACTGAGCCTTTTCATAGTCAATCTTGTGCTTCAGTTCGATGATGCACTGAGCAATAGCTAGCTCAAAAGCAATGGTGCCATTGAAGGCGATGCTGAGGCCAATTGGAAGTTGCAGATCATCGAAGCTGAGGTTTGGTGTGTCAAACCATTCATCAATGAAGTTATGAATGATTGCCACGTCAAAGAGAGGCAAGTTGTTGAAGATCTCTGCTTCTTCCTTGCTGTTGATCAGTTGCTCAAGAGCATCATCTGCAAGATCGTCATCGCTGGATAGATCAATGGGCTCTTCACGCAGAATAGCAGCAGGAGTCAAAGCCTGATCAGTACTCTTGACGATTTTCTTTTTCTTCTCCGTCTTCTTAGAGATACGGGAAAGATCTTCAGACTGCACACTGGCTTCAGGAGGTGCAGTGGCCAGTGGCTTCACACGAGAAGCTTTTGGAGGTGCAGCTGATGATGAAGCCTTAATCTTCTTTGGCTTCTGCGGCCTTGGAGGAGGAGCTGGGGCTTCATCAGAATCAGCATCATTGTCAGAATTATCCACTTTGGCACCTTGTACCAAGATGTAGGAGATGAGGCCTTCAAGGTTTGCAAAGGGGCCAATTTTATTTTCTTCAGCTTCACGTGTGCCATCATCACGGGGAGCAGAGGGACCAGGTTTGAAGTCTAATCCCCATGACTTCTTGTTTTCCTTTGCTGAAGCCTTAGCATACTGAAAATTGCGCTTGAAGAGATTGTCGTCACGACACCAGAGCAATGATGATGGGTCGGCTTCTTCAGGCTGTGGTCCATGGATCATGCAAGGATAGAATTCTTGCGCAATGGCTTCAGCTTTGTTCTTGGGGGGAAGGCCTCGATAGAGAATATCACCCCAAGGGCTCTTGATAGCATTTTTCTCCGCGTACTCCTGGGTCACGAACTTGTACTTGAACCACTGTTTAGCCCAATAGCGTCGAATCCATTGGATTCGAGTCTTACGCTGATTGTAATCCTCTTCAGGATCTGTTTTGTAGATTTTAGCAAGATCATCAGGCAGATCCTTTGAAGTTCCCCCACGACACTGTCTGCCACCCTTCCTTACTGATTTCTCTGCAGCCATGAACTTCAAACGAAATGGCTTCAATATATTCAAAGGCTTCAAAGGCTTTCGCTTGCTGGTCAGACAGGAACTAGCTTCAGGAGAATCAATGTGTTGCTGTAAGAATTCTGCAAACGAATGCAGACTATGAGAACCTAGGGATTCTCCCACGGACATGTACCTGTGACAGCATTAGAGATGCGAGGGAAGGGGAAGAGGTCATATGCATTCTTAGAAGATTTTGAAGATAAATCAGTTTGAAGACATTGACCTCATGTTCCAAAGACATTCACTTATATGTTGAGAGTCGGTTCCAGATTTGTACGAATCCGTGAATAAGTACAAGTGAGGAATCTAACTAGATGTGAAGCTTAAGTGAATATACTAGGTAGTATGAGATGCAGACAGAGTAGATCTAACTTTGTATAGACAAAAACCAATTTTGATAAATTGGATGAATCATTGAGGATCAAAAAGCTGGTAAAAATAGAGTTATATTTACCACACGAAGAACTGCTAGATGGGAAGAATTTGGAGACTGAGCAGTTCAGGCCATCGTGCCCTAACTTGGCGACGGAGGACACCTACGACAGCGGCGGAGAGGACGATGCCCGCGGCCGGCGTGAGGACGGCGTCGGAGAAGTCGCGGCAGCTAAGCGCTTCGTCGCCGGCGTCATCGAGAGCTAGTGGTGGCGCTAGGGTTTTGACGAGGTGGAGAGGTGGAAGAAGGTTTTCTTGACCACAGGGGACACGTATTTATAAGTAGGTGTGCAGCATAGCGCAATTACGCAGGTGCCCCTGTCTGTTCACATCCGTGGGACACGTGGCATACATGCAACATATTTAGAGTTGTCCCACGTTCCCACGCCCGCCAAGTTTGTCGGATGGTTGTTCCGGCTTCTCCGGATATCGACAATAAAGATGAATCATTTAAATAGGACTTGATGTTTTTCTCAGTGTCTTCTGCTGACAAGGATGCAGAGAAGACATTCGATAGTTTCAATAGAATGCATATGATTTGGACAGATAGAGTTTGAGATAGTAAGCATAGAGAGATTAGGGTCCGATCACATTCACTTAGTTCAAAAGATTCAACAGTGAAGACATAGCTATAAGTGAATGCTGTAGAGGACTAAATACTAGTATATATATATATGAGAAGGCAATCAGCTCAACATAGTGAAGTAAATCATGAAGATAAGTTGAAAGTTGAAGACAAATCAATATGCAAAGATATTCAACAATAACGCCATGAGTGAAACACTTCAAACCAAGAAATTTTGGTGGTGGCGTTTCCCACCGTATAGGAAGTATTAGACCCAGACACGGCGCACAATTATCGTGGCGCTCCGAAGTCAAATTCCATGTTAATGTATTCACACTCAGAATGTAAGTCTTCATTGATTGAAGATATACTTTACTTCGTGTGTTGCACATCTAAATCATCAACATGCATAAGTGTTAGGATGTGTGCCTGATCACAGGACATTTGAGGATTCCAAGATATTTAGCTCACACCGTAACTTGCAAAACCTTTTCTCATCCAAGGGCTTTGTGAAGATATCTGCCAGTTGCTCTTCAGTGTTGACGTGAATGATGTCAATATCCTTCTTCATGACATGATCTCTGAGAAAATGATGACGAATTTCAATGTGCTTTGTCTTCGAGTGCTGAACTGGATTGTTGGCAATCTTGATGGCGCTTTCGTTGTCGCAGAAGAGAGGGACTTGCTTCAGATCGATGCCATAGTCCTTGAGAGTTTGCTTCATCCACAGAAGCTGAGCACAACAAGATCCAGCAGCAATGTATTCAGATTCAGCAATTGAGAGTGATACACAGTTCTGCTTCTTTGAAGACCAACAGACAAGTGATCGTCCCAGAAAGTGACATGTTCCTGATGTTGACTTGCGATCCACCTTGTCACCAGCGTAATCAGCATCCGAGAATCCAACCAGATCAAACCTTGAGCCCTTTGGATACCATAATCCGAGTGTTGGGGTGTAAGCCAAATATCTAAGAATTCGTTTCACAGCTAAGTGATGCGATTGCTTTGGTGCCGCTTGGATTCGAGCACACATGCAAACACTAAGCATAATATCTGGCCTAGATGCACATAGGTAAAGTAAAGAACCAATCATGGAGCGGTATAACTTTTGATTGAACTCTTTACCATTGTCGTCGGGACCAAGATGATGTTTGGCTGGCATTGGCGTCGTGTAACCTTTGCAATCTTGCATTCAGAACTTCTTCAGGCAGTCTTTGAGATATTTTTCTTGAGAGATGAAGATGCCATTTCTTTGCTGACGAATTTGAAGACCAAGGAAGAACTTCAGTTCACCCATCATGGACATCTGATATTGCTCTTGCATCATGTATCCAAACTCATCACTGTACTTCTGGTTGGTGCAGCCGAAGATTATGTCATCCACATATATTTGGCACACAAACAGTTCACCATCATATGTCTTCGTGAAGAGTGTGGGATCTAGGGATCCTGGTTTGAAGCCTTTGCTCTTCAGGAAGTCTTTGATTGTATCATACCAAGCGCGAGGAGCTTGTTTGAGGCCATACAGTGCTTTGTTGAGTTTGTACACCATATCAGGATGTTTTGGATCTTCAAAGCCAGGTGGTTGAGCAACATATACTTCTTCTTCAATCTTGCCATTGAGGAAAGCACTTTTCACATCCATTTGATATAGCAGGATGTTGTGGTGATTCGCATAGGCTAGCAGTATGCGGATAGCTTCAAGCCTAGCCACATGAGCAAATGTTTCATCGAAGTCAATTCCTTCAACTTGAGTATATCCTTGTGCCACAAGACGTGCTTTGTTTCTGATGACTTGACCATGCTCATCTTGTTTGTTCTGATATATCCATTTAGTGCCAATAATGTTATGCTTGCGAGGGTCAGGGCGCTTGACAAGTTCCCAAACATTATTCAGCTTGAACTGTTGAAGTTCTTCTTGCATGGCTTGAATCCATTCAGGTTCCATAAAGGCTTCAACAACTTTCTTGGGTTCAGATATTGATACAAATGGAAAATGCCCACAGAAATTTGCTAACTGTGTTGCTCTTGAGTGAGTAAGCGGACCAGGTGCGTTGATGCTATCAATTATCTTTTCAATTTGTACTTCATTTGCAACACGTGGATGAACTGGACGAAGACCTTGCTCATGCTGATCATTGTCATCATTGGGAGGATTGTCTTCGGTCTGAGCATTGTCTTCAGGTTGGTTTGGTGCAGAAATGATAAGTTCCTCTTCGGACTGTGCTTCAGAGGGCATGATTTCACCAGTTCCCATCAGCTTGATAGATTCACTGGAAGGAGCTTCATCTAGTGTGCTTGGCAGGAGCTCTCGTTGTGAACCATAAGTTTCATCAAATCGCACATCCACTGTTTCAATGATTTTGTAGTGGAAGAGGTTGAAGACTCTGTAAGAGTGTGAATCCTTTCCATAGCCAAGCATGAAGCCTTCGTGAGCTTTGGGTTCAAATTTTGACTTGTGATGGGGATCCTTGATCCAGCACCTAGCACCAAAGACTCTGAAGTAGCTGACATTTGGCTTCTTGCCACTAAGGAGCTCATAGGATGTTTTGCCCAGAAGCTTGTGGATGTAAACACGGTTGATGATGTGACATGCAGTATCAATAGCTTCAGGCCAGAACTTTCTTGGTGTCTTGTACTCGTCGAGCATTGTTCGAGCCATCTCAATGAGGGTTCTGTTCTTGCGCTCAACAATGCCATTTTGCTGAGGTGTGTACGGAGCAGAAAATTCATGAGTGATTCCCATTGTATCCAGATAAAGATCAAGGCCGGTGTTCTTGAATTCAGTGCCGTTATCACTTCTAATATGCTTGATCTTGACGCCATAATTATTCATTGCTCGATTGGCGAATCGTCTGAAGACATCTTGTACTTCAGTCTTGTAGAGAATTATGTGCACCCATGTATATCTTGAGTAGTCATCAACAATGACGAAGTCATAGAGACACACCGTTGTTGTGAGGGTGGAGTAGTGAGTGGGACCAAATAAGTCCATGTGCAACAGCTCGAAGGGTTGAGATGTTGTCATGATAGTCTTCGAGGGGTGCTTGGCCCTCGTCATCTTTCCAGCTTCGCAGGCACCACACAAATGATCTTTCTTGAACTTGACACCTTCGATGCCTATGACATGCTTCTTCTTGACGAGAGTGTGTAAGTTCCTCATGCCGGCATGCCCCAGCCTTCGATGCCAGAGCCAGCATTCTGAAGCTTTTGCAAGAAGATATACGGCAAGCTGTGGACCTGCTGAGAAATCTACCATGTATAGATCACCTTTCCTATACCCTTCAAAGACTAGAGACTTGTCAGATTCCATTAGTACAAGGCAACGATATTTTCCAAATATCACAATCATGTTTAAGTCACAAAGCATTGAGACAGACATTAAGTTGAATCCAAGGGATTCAACAAGCATCACTTTATCCATGTGTTGATCCTTTGAGATTGCAACTCTACCTAGACCCAATACCTTGCCTTTACCAGTGTCAGCAAATGTGATTTGACTCTTGTCGGATGGACGTAAGATTGAGTCCATGAGAAGACTTCGATCACCAGTCATGTGATTAGTGCATCCGTTGTCCATAATCCATTCTGAAGCACGAGGTGTCATACCCTACAGTGCAGTTAGGAGGATAGGCTTCACAAGGTATGTTGTGAAGCATAAGTAGTCGATGCACACTTGGATTATCACAGCATAGATGAAAGTTAGCACACAGTATGACAGGTAAGCGATTCATATGTGGAATACATAGTAAGTCATTTTATCATGCGTCCCTTTGTGTTTTAGGTCCCCAGCAATTATATCGTACGCCTTTGATTGCTGGCTGGAGACCATGTTCTGCAAAAGAGAGTTAGTTCTTCTTCACCACCCACATCTTTAGGGGTGGCTTAGAAGCAATGAGTCTAAGTGCAGCATCTGATTTCGGATTTGGAGCCCTAGCAAATAGCCTTGCAGGAGATGAATGATACTCATATGAATAAGCAGAAAAGTTCTTAGTACTATGAACATAGAGGTTTGAAGACACGCGCTCATAGTCATAAACTTGAGTACGATTTCCCTGCAAAACATTGGTGTTAGGGTGACTCAGGTGAGTCCTGTTTCCGTATGAAGCCATTGGACCATGTGACGCCTTTGGTCTGGGGTTTGTCTTCTTCCTTGGTGGTGTCATGACAACATTCACAGGAAGATTTTCAAGACAGCTTTTGGGAACCCAGGTCTTCTTCATTGGCGGTCCATTCCTGCAGTTAGTACCAATATACCTGGCAAACACTTCACCATTCTGATTTTTGAATAGTTTATAGTTTGCATCAAAGGATTCATCAATGATAATAGGATTAGCACATGTAAAGCCAGATAAAGTGGATGGATCCACTGAAGGTTCCTTTGCAGCAACCCATGTGGTTTTGGGATACTGCTCAGGCTTCCAGTAGGAACCATCGGCATTCATTTTCCTCTCGAACCCAACACCCTCTTTCCTAGGGGTTCGGTTCAGAATCTGCTTTTTGAGGACATCGCAAAGTGTCTGATGCCCTTTCAGACTTTTGTACATCCCTGTTTCAAGCAATGTCTTCAACCTAGCATTTTCATCAACAATAGCAGTGATATCCTCAGAAGAGGGGTTAGTTACCACATTAGTAGTTGAAGACAGAGCAACAGTAGCAGCAGTGGAACATTCAGCAACAGAGGCAGCGTTATCACGCTCAATGCATTTTAAGCATGGTGGTTCAAATCCATCCTGAGTGGGACTGATCTGTTGAGCACGAAATGACTCATTCTCTTTTTGAAGATCTTCATGAGTCGCTTTCAATTTCTCAAGCTCTTGCTTCCTTTGAAGATAATCATAGGAGAGCTTTTCATAAGTGGTTGAGAGCGTCTCATGAAGACTTTCAAGTTCTTGATACTTAGCATGAAGATTTTTTATGTCTTCAACTAAGGATTGTGAACGTGTCATTTCCGCGTCCAACAGGTCATCACTTTTGTCTAACATTTTTTGAGTATGTTCCATAGCCCTTTGTTGTTCAGTAGCAATTTTAGCAAGTGTTTTGTAGCTGGGTTTAGATTCACAATCAGAGTCATCTTCACTTGATGTTTGAAAGTAAGCATCGCGGGATTTTACCTTGGCACCGCGTGCCATGAAGCAGTAGGTGGGAGCAGGATCGTCCTTGTCATCATCAGCGTTGGTGTGGGAGTCATTGTCTTCAGTGTTGAAGATGGACTTGGCAACGTAGGCTGTGGCTAGAGCCAGACTTGCAACGCCAGAGTCGGACTCAGCTTCAGATTCCACCTCTGCCTCCTCAGAAGCAGACTCCTCCTCTGAATCCATTTCCTTGCCAACAAAAGCACGAGCCTTGCCAGATGAGCTCTTCTTATGAGATGAAGACTTTGATGTGGACTTGGAAGAAGACTTTGATGATTTCTTCTTCTTCTTGTCATCAGAGTCATATTCCTTGCTCTTCTTCTTCTTCTTCTCGTTGTCCCACTAAGGACACTCAGAGATGTAGTGCCCAGGCTTCTTACACTTGTGACATGTTCTCTTCTTGTTGTCTTGAGTGGGAGCTTCATCACTTCTTGAACTGGATCGTGAAGACTTTCTGAAGCCCTTCTTCTTGGTGAATTTTTGGAACTTCTTCACAAGCATAGCAAGCTCCCTTCCAATGTCTTCAGGATCATCAGAACCGCAGTCAGATTCTTCTTATTCAGATGAGGAAACAGCTTTTGCCTTCAAAGCACGAGTTCGGCCATAGTTGGGGCCATAGATATCTCTTTTCTCAGAAAGCTGGAACTCATGTGTGTTGAGCCTCTCAAGTATATCAGACGGATCAAGAGTCTTGAAGTCAGGACGTTCTTGTATCATGAGGGCAAGGGTGTCAAAGGAGCTGTCAAGAGATCTCAGCAGCGTCTTGACGATTTCATGCTTGGTGATCTCAGTGGCGCCGAGAGCCTGAAGCTCATTTATGATGTCGGTGAGGCGATCAAACATGAGCTGGACATTTTCATTGTCGTTTCTCTTGAAGCGGTTGAAGAGATTGCGAAGAACACTGATCCTCTGGTCTCTCTGTGTAGAGACGCCTTCATTGACCTTGGATAGCCAGTCCCAGACTAGCTTTGAGGTTTCCAGAGCACTCACACAGCCATACTGTCCTTTGGTCAGATGACCACAGATGATGTTCTTTGCAGTCAAGTCTAGTTGAATGAACTTCTTGACATCAGTAGGGGTGACACCTTCACCAGTTTTGGGAACGCCATTCTTGACGACATACCAGAGGTCGACATAAATGGCTTCAAGATGCATATGCATCTTATTCTTCCAATAGGGATATTCAGTTCCATCGTACACGGGGCAGGCAGCGGAGACTTTGATTATCCCTGCAGTCAACATAGCTAAACTCCAGGTGGTTAAACCAAATCACACAGAACAAGGGAGTACCTTGCTCTGATACCAATTGAAAGTGCTAGTTATCGACTAGGGGGGGGGGTGAATAGGCGATTTTTATCAAAGTCTTCAAAACATGGTAGTTTCGAAGACAAACAATAGAAATGACCTAATTGATATGCAGCGGAAGATAAACTACAACAAGCAAGCCATAGTCAAGTATGCAATAGTGTTAACGTATGAAGACTAATAGCAGCTAGGTAGTAGGATCAGGATGGAAGATAGTACGAAACCAATCAAAAATAGTAGTCAAGCAATGAAGTCAATCAGATAAGACAGATAAGCAATGACTTCACAAAGATAGACTCAAAGTAAAGGGGGGAAGAGATAGAACCAGTCACTTGTCGAAGACACAGGATTTGTTGGACCAGTTCTAGTTGCTGTGACAACTGTACGTCTAATTAGGGAGGCTGAGATTCAACTCAGAAGACCGTGTCTTCACCTTATTCCCCTTGAGCTAAGGACACTTAGTCCTTGCCCAATCACTCTGGTAAGTCTTCAAGGTAGACTTCCGAACCTTCACAGACTTCATTCACCCGGCAATCCACAATGACTCTTGGATGCTCAGAACGCGACGCCTAACCGGCTGGAGGATACACAGTCCTCAAGTGTAATAAGTCTTCAGGTCACACAGACAGAAAGAATTCAGTGATGCCTAACACTCTTTGGCTCTGGGTGTTTGGGCTTTGTCCTCGCAAGGATTTCTCTCTCAAAGGCTTCGAGGTGGGTTGCTCTCAAAACGACAAAAGCCGTAAACTAACTCTGAGCAGCCACCAATTTATGGTGTAGGGGGTGGGCTATTTATAGCCACAAGGCAACCCGACCTGATATGTCCGAAATGACCCTGGGTCACTAAGGAACTGACACGTGTTCCAACGGTCAAATTTCAAACACACACGACAGCTTTACTTGGGCTACAAGCAAAGCTGACTTATCCAGCTCTGGATAAGATTTGCTCTCATTGTCTTCGCTCGAAGATATAGGATTTAGGTTGAGCATCACTTCAGTCACTCTGACTTAGTTCACTTGGACACCACTTAACAGTGCGGTGGTTCCTATGACTCAACAAAGAAGAAAAGGAAACAACGAAACGACTCAGTCTTCGCGCTCCATAGTCTTCACTCAATGTCTTCTCATGTCATAGACTTCAGTGTGAATATCTTCACACACCACCATTGTCTTCAATGTCTTCATACATTTTTAGGGGTCATCTTGGGTAGGTAAACCGAATCAATGAGGGACACTACCTGCGTTATCCTGCAATTCTCACAAACGCATTAGTCCCTCAACCAACTTTGTCGTCAATACTCCAAAACCAACTAGGGGTGGCACTAGATGCACTTACAAAGGTAGACTTCCAAACCTTCACAGACTTCGTTCAACGACAATCCACAATGACTCTTGGGTGCTCAGAACGCGACGCCTAACCGGCTGGGGGATTCACAGTCCTCAAGTGTAACAAGTCTTCAGATCACGCGGACAGAAAGACTCCAGTGATGCCTAACACTCTTTTTGGCTCTGGGTGTTTTGGGCTTTGTCCTCGCAAGGGTTTCTCTCTGAAATGCTTTGGAGGTAGGTTGCTCTCAGACGACAAAAGTCATGCACTAACTCTAAGCAGCCACCAATTTATGGTGTAGGGGGTGGGCTATTTATAGCCAGGAGGCAACCCGACCTGATTTGTCCAAAATGACCCTAGGACACTAAGGAACTGACACGTGTCCAACGGTCAGATTTCAAACACACGAGGTAGCTTGACTTGGGCTACAAGCAAAGCCGACTCATCCAGCTCTGGATAAGATCTGCTCTCATTGTCTTCGCTTGAAGACATAGGATTTGGTTGAGCATCACATCAGTCACTCTGACTTTGTTCACTTAGACCCCACTTAACAGTACGGTGGTTCCTATGACTCAACAAAGAAGAAAAGGAAACTACGAAACAACTATGTCTTCGCACTCCATAGTCTTCATGCGATGTCTTCTCATGTCATAGTCTTCAATGTGAATATCTTCACAGACCGCCATTGTCGTCAATGTCTTCACAGATTTTTAGGGGTCATCTCTGGTAGGTAAATCGATTCAAAATGGGACTACTACCTATGTTATCCTGCAATTCTCACAAACACATTAGTCCCTCAACCAAGTATGTCGTCAATACTCCTGAAAGGGCTAGTTATCGACTAGAGGGGGGGGGTGAATAGGCGATTTTTATGAGAGACTTCAAAACATGGGAGTTTCGAAGACAAACAATAGAAACAACACTATTCGAATGTAGCAGAAGGTAGACTACACTAGACAAGCCATAATCAAGTATTCAATGAAGTGAAAGCACGAAGACTATTAGCATCTAGGTAGTAAGGATCAGGATGGAAGATAGTATGAAGCCAATCAGATCAGGTAGTCACACAATGAAGTCAAACAGATAATGCAAGCAGGCATTGACTTCACGAAGACAAACTGTAAGTAAAGAGAAGTAAGAGATAGAACCAGTGGCTTCAGAAGGACAGTGATTTGTTCGACCAGTTCCAGTTGCTGTGACAACTGTACGTCTGGTTAGGGAGGCTGAGATTCAACTCAGAAGACTGTGTCTTCACCTTATTCCCCTTGAGCTAAGGACACTTAGTCCCCGCCCAATCACTCTGGTAAGTCTTCAAGGTAGACTTCCGAACCTTCACAGACTTCGTTCACCGGCAATCCACAATGGCTCTTGGATGCTCAGAATGCGACGCCTAACTGGCTGGAGGATTCACAGTCCTCAAGTGTAACAAGTCTTCAGATCACACGGATAGAAAGACTTCAGTGATGCCAAACACTCTTTAGGCTCTGGGTGGTTTGGGCTTTGTCCTCGCAAGGATTCTCTCTCTCAAAGGCTTCGGAGGTGGGTTGCTCTCAAACGACAAAAGCCGTATCTAACTCTGAGCAGCCACCAATTTATGGTGTAGGGGGTGGGCTATTTATAGCCACTGGGCAACCCAACCTGATTTGTCCGAAATGACCTTGGGTCACTAAGGAACTGACACGTGTCACAACGGTCAGATTTCAAACACACGCAGCTGCTTGACTTGGGCTACAAGTAAAGCTGACTTATCCGACTCTGGATAAGATTTGCTCTCATTGTCTTTGCTCGAAGACATAGGATTTGGTTGAGCATCACTTCAGTCACTCTGACTTTGTTCACTTGGACCCCACTTAACAGTATGGTGGTTCCTATGACTCAACAAAGAAGAAAAGGAAACAACGAAACAACTAAGTCTTCGCGCTCCATAGTCTTCACTCAATGTCTTCTCATGTCATAGTCTTCAATGTGAATATCTTCATAGACCACCATTGTCTTCAATGTCTTCACACATTTTTAGGGGTCATCTCCGGTAGGTAAATCGAATCAAAGAGGGACTACTACCTGTGTTATCCTGCAATTCTCACAAACACATTAGTCCCTCAACCAGGTTTGTCGTCAATACTCCAAAACCAACTAGGGGTGGCACTAGATGCACTTACAATCTCCCCCTTTTTGGTGATTGATGACAAACTGGTTGAAGTTTTCAACGGGGATAAAAGTATGTGAAATTGTAAGGATTAAGATATTGTCTTCATAGATGGAAAAAGGCTCCCCATGATGATGTGCATATAAATGTTTTGCGTTGGAATGCAAATGCACATGGTAGGTTGTACTTGTGGAGATCCTCTTCATCGTATGAATAAAATACATCATGCATAAACATATATACAGGAATAATGATATGCATAATGAAAAATGGACGTCTGCGGAATGAGTTCATGCATGATTTATCATCGCATATGCGGAATTTATCGTCGCATCACACAGAATAGCAGAAAAAGTAGCAGACGACCATCAAGTTTAAGTGTTACAACTCAAAGAACCAAATGTAGCAAAATGAGAGTTGTAAGCACTAGGCAAAAGTATAGCAACCACCCATCAGGACCCACTTGAAGACTATCAACCTATGTTCTCCCTCTTTTGTCAGTAAGGACCAAAAAGGTTTGAAGACATAGGCTCTACTCGTTCCCATGAGGAGTAGGTGAAGCAGCAGGGTTGTCGTTGAGGTTTGGTGGCGCAGAAGAACTTGGTGCAGTGTTGATACACGCTGATGTCGGTGGTGGTGAAATAGCATCATCGGCTTCATCAATAACTCTGGCATTTACTGCAGCCGCGGATGAAGAGTACTCCGCATCTTCAAGAGATGGGTTCGACGTAAAACAACATTCCTGGGAGGAGTGGAGTCAAACTTGAATCTTTCATTGAAGCCATCATCTTGAAGATCAGCTTCAGCACTGAGCAGTGTCAAACCCTTCCAAGTCCTCCGACAGGTTTCGTGAGCGACAAAGGCGTTCTTGGTGGCAAGATTGCGAATGTGATTGATATCCACCAAGAGGCTTTGCATTTGTCGCTTCTGCCAGTAATGATGCTTATCTTGCTTCTGATGCAAAGCCACAAGAAGCTCGCGGTCATTGAGCACCATGGATCGTTTGCGAGTTCTTGGAGCAATGGTGCTTTCTGTGGCTTCAGTACGTGCAATGCGAGTGTTGCCAGCCAGTGGATAAACACGAGAAGCAGCCTGAACACCTTCAACATGCTGGGAAAAGCTCTGACGGTCTATATTGTGAAGATATAGGGCTTCCTTGGCAGGCTCTGGGTAAATGGCTTCAATGGACATATCAACCTCTGGTAAAAATACGAGATGGCTACGAGCAGAGGGTTGATAGTCAATGGCAGAGTGGAGCTTGATCAGACGCATGATCCAAGGAGCATAGAACTTCAGACCAAAAATGTCAGACCCAGATGCAGCAAACTGGCGAATGAAGAAATCTTGAGTATTGAAGCTTTTGCCATTGAGTATGTAGAAGACCAATGTCTTCATTGCACCTTCAAGCTTTGCTGAGGAGGAATGCCCCTTGATCGGCCATAGAGTTCGCCGAATGATATGATAGATAGTGCGGGGCAGATACTCAAGGTCTTCAACAAGGAATTCCTTGGGATACTCAGCATCCGGGGGCAGTGGCTTCATCATACTAAGCATCTGGCTCATGTTGGGCTCAGGCTTCTGAAAGATGCTCTCCAATGCATCGCGGTGAAGCTGACAACCAGGTTCATACATTTCGCCTGGAATGGAGAGGCCGGTAAGCTCAATGAGATCAAAGGCTTTGGCTTCATGATGAACGTTGCCTGTCATCCACTCAAGGACCCATGTCGTTGTATCCCTGTTGTAGCCGTGAATGTGGAGGGTTGCATAGAATTGCAGGAGAAGCTCTTCATTCCAATGTTCCTTGTCAATGACAAACTCCAGAAGACCAGCATCACGAAAGCAGTCTAGGGCTTCTTCAAGGCAGGGCAGACCAGCAATGGCTTCAGTGTCCAGATGCATATGAGGAAATATGCGCTCCTGATTGTATAGAATGCAGGAGTAGTAGCTGCACTGCTGGTAGCTCCAGAACCAATCTGATGAGATTCTTGGCTTGGAATATGGGTTCTTGCCAGAATTGAAGAAGGTCTTGTGTGCAATGAAGCCGTTGATATTGAATGAGCCTGGTGCCGATGCAGTACCTGGGAACCTTGGCAACCTTGGTTTTGGCTTCTGAACCTGAGGCTTATGCTCCACATGATAGTCAAATTGAGGTCCAGGAGCAGGCGGAGGAATCAGAATTGGCCATCTTACAGGAACAACCTCGCCTTGGTAGAATGCATGCTCAATTGTGTGGGGCCTTGGAGGCGGAATATGAGAAGTGGCATTTGCATTGGCTTCAGGTGGCACATTCATTGCAGGTGCAACATTGGCTTCATTCACATTGTTGACTTGAGGCGCCACATTGTCTTCAGTCATGACAACGTCATTGGCTTTAGTGACGATGTTGGTGGCCGCCTCATTATTCTCAACCTCCACTTGAGGAGCTGGAGGGTTGGGCACAGATACGTTCTCCTCGAGAACAACTTCTTGGGTGGTAGGGGGAGTAACAACAAGCTCTTCTTGTCTTTCTTCGGCTGATGCAGCCGGAATCTCTTCAGAAGCATTAGCTTCGGACACAGGGACCATTACAGAAGGATTGTCTTCAGGAAACACTTAACATGCCACTGAGCTGGATTGGTGTGAATCCTCTTCTGTGATGGTTGTCATGGAGACCGATGGCCTCTGGCCTTTGCGAAGCCGTTGATACACGGGCGACGCTTTCGGGGATGGTGTGGTCTCCATGTAATTGTCGTCATTGACAATTGGACTGGGACCATGCGTTGGTGAAGGACGGGGTGTACTTGGTGAGTCTTGAACTGGGGTTGCTGGTTGGGGGCGATCAGCCCATGAGGCATCTTTTGAGATTGGTGTCAGAGGACGACCAATACTGATGGTTTCGCTGTTCGTGTGAACAGGCGATGATACCGTGTGGCGCTGGGTCTGAGGAAGGACTTCATTATCTCCTACATTGTCTTGGGGACCAATGTCTTTAGTCGCGATGGGTTCAAGGACTAGAGCTTCTTGAGCTTCAGGAGCCTACGTGGAAGCAGGCTCATGAACAATCAATCGACGCTCTTGATTTGCAGATGGAGGGGGAGCAAAAGCAATGGGTTCAACAACAAGGGGCTCTTTGGGAGCAGCCTGATCTCTCTTCTTGGCCTTCCTCTTCTTGAGGGGTGGTGCATCATCTGTAGTGTTCTTGGTTTTGCGTTTTCTGGCTTCGGCTTCAGCTGCCTTGGTTTTCTGCTGATCTGAAGCCACTGTGGAGACCTTAGGCTTCGAGGCTGTCATGCTGGCTGGGAAGACAATGTGAGGTTCTTCCCGCCTTGGAGCTTTAGTGGGGGCCATAGTAGACTTCTTCTTTTGCTTGGCAGCCATCTTGGGGTCAATACCAGGACGCCCAAGTGCCTTGCGCTTTTTAGCTTCGTTGTAAGCATGAACACACTTGGCAGCAAGAGTTTTCATGCGCTCTCTTGAGCCTTTGGCTTCCTCACGTTTCTTGCGAAACGCCTCCTTGAGGTCATTGAGCATCACCTTGAATTTCTGGACATCAACCACACTCAGCTTGGCTACATGCTTCTTGAACTGCTCCTTGTCAAAATCAATCTTGTGCTTCAGTTCAACGATTCGCTGAGCCAGAGCCAGCTCAGGAGCAATGGCGCCTTGGAAGGAGACACTGATGCCAATGGGGAGTTGAAGGTCATCAAAGTTGAGTTATTGATTGTCGAACCATTCATCAATGTAAGTGTGCAAGATTTTCACATCGAAGAGGGGTAGATCATTGAAGATCTCTGCCTCTTGCTTGCTTTTGATCAGCTGCTCAAGGGCATCATTGCCAAATTCTTCATCTGAAGACAAATCAATGGCTTCAGATTCATTCCTCAAAACGGCAGCATGTGTCAGTGCTTGACTCAATCGCTGAACAGGTTTCTTCTGTGGCTTCTCACGCCTCTTGGAGATGCGAGAGAGATCTTCAGAGGTGTTACTGGGAGCAGGAGGGGCAGTTGCTAATGGCTTCACTCGTGAAGCTTTTGGAGCAGCAGATGACTTTGAAGTTTTAGCCTTCGTTTGCTTCTGCGGCTTTGGAGTAGGAGCTGGAGCTTCATCAGTGTCAGCATCATCATCAGAATGATCCACTTTGGCACCTTGGATAGTAATGTGGGTGATGAGGCCATCAAGATTGTAGAAGGGACCGATCCTGTTCTGATTGGCTTCGCGGGTGCCATCGTCCCGAGGTGAGGAGGGACCAGGGTTGAAGTCGAGCCCTAGAGCCTTCTTGTTCTTCGCAGCTGAGTCTTTGGCAAACTGGTAGTTGCACTTGAAAAGATGGTCTTCACGGCACCACAACAGAGAAGAAGGATCAACGTTCTCTGGCTGCGGTCCGTGAATCATGCACGGATGGAATTCTCATTGGAGGGCTTCAGGAAGAGACTGGGGTTGAAGATTTTTGTACACAATATCTCCCCAGAGTCCCTTGATGGCATTTTTCTCTGCATATTCTTTGGTGACGAAGCGGTATTTGAACCATTCTTCTGCCCAATATCTTCGAATCCACTGGATTCGATTCTTGCGGCCGGTATAGGTTTCCTCAGGATCAGTTTTGTACAGCTGGTGCAAATCTGGAGGCAAATCCTTGGAAGTGTTACCACGACGCTGTCTACCTCCCTTTTGTGCTGACTTCTCAGTTGTCATGAAGTTTAAACTGAAGGGCTTCAGTACATGCAATGGCTTCAAACGGCTGGTCAGACAAGAACTGGCTTCAGGTGAGTTGATGTGACTCTGCAAGAATTCTGCAAACGAATGCAGACTATGAGAACCAAGGGATTCTCCCATGGACATGTACTTGTGACAACATTATAGGTGCGAGGGAAGGGGAAGAGGTCACATGCATTCTCAGAAGATTTTGAAGATAAATCAGTTTGAAGACATTGACCTCACAATGCGAAGACATTCACTTATATGATGAGAGTTGGTTCCAGAGTTGTACAAATCCAAGAATAAGTACAAGTTAGGAATCTAACTTGTAAAGAAGCATTAGTGAATAGACTAGGCAGAATATGAGATGCAGAATGAGATAGATTCAAGTTTGGAGATCTAGAAACCACTTTTGGTAAGGACGGATGAATCTATCAGATCAAACAGAGAGTAAAAAGTAAACTTTAATTACCGCACAAAGAACTACTAGACGGAGCGAAGGTGGAGGCCAAGCAGTTCAATCTCCCGTGCCCTAACTTGGCGATGGAAGACACCTACGGCGACGGCGAAGAGGACGAGGTCCGCCGTCGGTGTGAGGACGATGTCGAGGAAGTCGCGGCAGCTAAGCGCTTCATCGTCGGCGTTGTCGAGAGCTAGCGGAGGCGCTAGGGTTTGCGAGAGGTGGCAAGGAGGAAGAATAATTTTTGACCGAGACGAGAGAGGTATTTATAAGGACAGAGACGGCACAGCGCAATTATGCAGGTGCCCCTGGCGGTTCACATCTGACGGACACGTGGCAAGCATGCAACACCTTGGGAGCTGTTCCATGTTCCCACAGACGCCTGGATTGTCGGGGTGGTCGTTCCGAATTCTCCGGGTTTCAGGCAAATAGGATAAAGCATTAAAAACAGATATAAATATTTGTCAGATTGACTTCAGCTGACAAGGTCTCAGTGAAGACAATCGATAGTTTTCAATAGAATGCATATGACTTGGACAGATAGAGTTGAGGTAGAAGCATAGATAGGTTAGGGTCCGATCACATTCGCTTAGTTCAAAAGATTCAACACGAAGCCATAGCTATAAGTGAATGTTGTAGAGGACAGAACACAGATAGATATGTATAGTACTAGTCCAATTCAACCAATTGAAGATAAACTTGAGTATAAGCCAAGGATGAATATGAATCCAATATGAAAACTATGCAAACATAACACCAAGATAAATACTTCAAACAAAAATTTGGTGGTGGCGTTACCCACCGCATAGGAAGTATTAGACCCAGACACGACGCACAATTATCGTGGCGCTCCGAAGTCAAATTCCGCATTAATGTATTCACACTTAGAGTGTATGTCTTCATTGATTGAAGATATAAATTACTTTGTGTGTTGCACATATAAGTCATCAAAAATGCATAAGTGTTAGGATGTGTGTCCAATTCACGGGACATTTGAGGATTCCAAGATATTTAGCTCACACCGCAACTTGCAAAACCTTTTCCCATCCAAGGGCTTTGTGAAGATATCAGCCAATTGCTCTTCAGTGTTGACGTGAATGATATCAATATCTTCCTTCATAACATGATCTCTGAGAAAGTGATGACGGATCTCAATGTGCTTTGTCTTCGAGTGCTGAACTGGGTTGTTGGCAATCTTGATGGCACTCTCATTGTCGCAGTAGAGAGGCACATTCTTCAGATGTATACCATAGTCCTTGAGAGTTTGCTTCATCCAGAGAAGCTGAGCACAGCAAGATCCAGCAGCAATGTATTCGGATTCAGCAGTGGAGAGAGATACACAATTCTGCTTCTTTGAAGACCAACAGACAAGTGATCGTCCCGGAAAGTGACATGTGCCTGATGTGTGTAGGGGAACGTAGCAGAAATTCAAAATTTTCTACGCAACACCAAGATCAATCTATGGAGTAATCTAGCAATGAGGGGAAGGAGAGTGCATCTACATACCCTTGTAGATCGCGAAGCGGAAGCGTTCAAGAGAATGGGGTTGAAGGAGTCGTACTCGTCGTGATCCAAATCACCGGAGATCCTAGTGCCGAACGGACAACACCTCTGCGTTCAACACACATGCAGCCCGGTGACGTCTCCCATGCCTTGATCCAGCAAGGAGAGAGGGAGAGGTTGGGGAAGACTCCGTCCAGCAGCATCACGACGGCGTGGTGGTGATGGAGGAGCGTGGTAATCCAGCAGGGCTTCGCCAAGCACCGCGAGAGATGAGGAGAAAGAGAGGTGGAAACTCTTGTGTATGGCAGCCCCAAAACCTCAAGTATATATAGGGGAGAGAGAGGGGGCTGCACCCCCTTTAGGGTTCCCACCCCAAGGGGTGCGGCTGCCCCAAAAACCCATCTAGGGTGGCGGCCAAAGGGGGGAAGAGGGGGCAACTTGCCCCCCAAGTAAGGTGGAGGCGCCCCCTCCCCAAACCCTAGGCGCCTTGGGCCCTGGTGGGGGGCGTACCAGCCCACCTGGGGCTGGTCCCCTCCCACACTTGGCCCATGCTGCCCTCTGGGGCCGGTGGCCCCACTTGGTGGACCCCCGGGACCTTCCCGGTGGTCCCGGTACATTACCGATAGCACCCGAGACTTTTCCGGTGACCAAAACAGGACTTCCCATATATAAATCTTTACCTCCGGACCATTCTGAAACTCCTCGTGACGTCCGGGATCTCATCCGGGACTCCGAACAACATTCGGTAACCACGTATATCTATTCCCTATAACCCTAGCATCATCGAACCTTAAGTGTGTAGACCCTACGGGTTCGGGAACCAGGCAGACATGACCGAGATGTTCTCCGGTCAATAACCAACAACGGGATCTGGATACCCATGTTGGCTCCCACATGTTCCACGATGATCTCATTGGATAAACCATGATGTCAAGGACTCAATCAATCCCGTATACAATTCCCTTTGTCTAGCGGTATTGTACTTGCCCGAGATTCGATCGTCGGTATCCCGATACCTTGTTCAATCTCGTAACCGGCAAGTCTCTTTACTCGTTCCGTAACACATCATCCCGTGATCAACCCCTTGGTCACATTGTGCACATTTTGATGATGTCCTATCGAGTGGGCCCAGAGATACCTCTCCGTTACACGGAGTGACAAATCCCAGTCTCGATTCGTGCCAACCCAACAGACACTTTCAGAGATACCCATAGTGCACCTTTATAGCCACCCAGTTACGTTGTGAGGTTTGGTACACCCAAAGCATTACTACGGTATCTGGGAGTTGCACAATCTCATGGTCTAAGGAAATGATACTTGACATTAGAAAAGCTTTAACATACGAACTACACGATCTTTGTGCTAGGCTTAGGATTGGGTCTTGTCCATCACATCATTCTCCTAATGATGTGATACCATTATCAACGACATTCAATGTCCATGGTCAGGAAACTATAACCATCTATTGATCAACGTTCTAGTCAACTAGAGGCTTACTAGGGACATGGTGTTGTCTATGTACCCACACATGTATCTGAGTTTCCTATCAATACAATTATAGCATGGATAATAAACAATTATCATGAACAAGGAAATATAATAATAATAACTAATTTATTATTGCCTCTAGGGCATATTTCCAACAGTCTCCACTTGCACTAGAGTCAATAATCTAGTTCACATCCCTGTGTGATTAACATTGACAGGTCACATCGCCATGTGACCAACATCCAAAGAGTTTACTAGTGTCACTAAACTAGTTCACATCATCATGTGATTAAGACTCAATGAGTTCTGGGGTTTGATCATGTTTTGCTTGTGAGAGAGGTTTTAGTCAACGGGTCTGGAACATTCAGATCCGTATGTACTTCGCAAATCTCTAGGTCATATTGTAAATGCTGCTTGCACGCTCCACTTGGAGTTGTTCCAAATGGTTGCTCCACTATACGTATCCGGTTTGCTACTCAGAGTCACTCGGATAGGTGTTAAAGCTTGCATCGACGTAACCCTTTACGCCGAACTCTTTATCACCTCCATAATTGAGAAACATGTCCTTATTTACTCCAAGGACAATTTTGACCGCTGTCCAATGATCCATTCCTGGATCATTCTTGTACCCCTTGAATGACTCATGGCAAGGCACACTTCCGGTGCGGTACACAACATAGCATACTATAGAGCCTACGTCTGAAGCATAGGGGGCGACCTTCGTCCTTTCTCTCTCTTCTGTCGTGGTCGAGCTTTAACTCTTAACTTCATACCTTACAACTCAGGCAAGAACTCCTTCTTTGACTGATCCATCTTGAACACCTTCAAGATCATGTCAAGGTATGTGCTCATTTGAAAGTACCATTTAGCGTTTTTGATCTATCCTCATAGATCTTGATGCTCATTGTTCAAGTAGCCTAATCTAGGTTTTCCATTGAAAAACACTTTTCAAATAACCCTATATGCTTTCCAGAAATTCTACATCATTTCTGATCAACAATATGTCAACAACATATACTCATCAGAAATTCTATAGTGCTCCCACTCACTTCTTTGGAAATACAAGTTTCTCATAAACTTTGTATAAACCCAAAACCTTTGATCATCTCATCAAAGCGTACATTCCAACTCCAAGATGCTTACTCCAGTCCATGGAAGGATCGCTGGAGCTAGCATACCTTTTAGCATCCTTAGGATCGACAAAACCTTTCTGATTGTATCGCATACAACCTTTCCTTACGAAAACTGGTAAGGAAACTCGTTTTGACATCCATTTGGCAGATTTCATAAATGCAGCTAATGCTAACATGATTCCGACGGACTTAAGCATCACTACGGATGAGAAAATCTCATCGTAGTCAACCTCCTTGAACTTGTGAAAAACTCTTCGCCACAAGTCGAGCTTCATAGACGGTGACATTACCGTCCACGTCCGTCTTCTTCTTAAAGATCCATTTATCTCAATGGCTTGCCGATCATTGGGCAAGTCCATCAAAGTTCATGCTTTGTTCTGATACATGGATCCTATCTCGGATTTCATGGCTTCTAACCATTTGTCGGAATATGGGCCCACCATCACTTCTCCATAGCTTGTAGGTTCATTGTTGTCCAACAACATGACCTCTAAGACAGGATTAAGTACCACTCTGAAGTAGTACGCATCGTTGTCGACCTACGAGGTTTGGTAGTAACTTGATCCGAAGCTTCATGATCACTATCATTAGCTTCCTCTTCAACAGTCGTAGATTCCACAGAAACATCTTTCCGTGTTGCACTACTCTCCGGTTGAAGTGAGGGTTCGACAACCTCATCAAGTTCTATCTTCCTCCCACTCAATTCTTTTGAGAGAAACTTTTCCTCGAGAAAAGACCTGATTCAAGAAACAATCCCTATTGCTTTCGGATCTGAATTAGGAGGTATACCCAACTGTTTTGGGTGTCCTATGAAGATGCATTTTATCCGCTTCGGGTTCGAGCTTATAAACCTGGAACTTTTCCACATAAGCGTCGCAGCCCCAAACTTTCAAGAAACGACAGCTTAGGTTTCTCCAAACCATAGTTCACACGGTGTCATCTCAAAGGAATTACGTGGTGCCCTATTTAAAGTGAATGCGGTTGTCTCTAATGCCTAACCCATGAACGATAGTGGTAATTCAATAAGAGACATCATGGTACGCACCATATATATCCGATAGGGTGCAACTATGATGTTCGGACACACCATCACACTATGGTGTTCCAGGCGGTATTAATTGTGAAACAATTTCCACAATGTCTTAATTGCGTGCCAAAGCTCGTAACTCAGATACTCATCTCCATGATCATATCATAGACATTTTATCCTCTTGTCACGATGATCTTCAACTTCACTCTGCAATTACTTGAACCATTCAATGATTCATACTTGTGTTTCATCAAGTAAATATACTCAGTATCTACTCAAATCATCCGTGAAGTAAGAACATAATGATATCCACTGCGTGCCTCAGCACTCATTGGACTGCACACATCAAAATGTATTACTTCCAACAAGTTGCTTTCTTTGTTCCATTTTACTGAAACTGAGGCTTTCAGTCATCTTGCCCATGTGGTATGATTTGCATGTCTCAAGTGATTCAAAATCAAATGAGTCCAAACGGTCCATTTGCATGGAGTTTCTTCATGCATATACACTAATAGACATGGTTCGCATGTCTCAAACTTATCAAAAACGAGTGAGTCCAAAGATCCATCACATGGAGCTTCTTCATGCGTTTTATACCAATATGACTTACATGGCAGTGCCACAAGTAGGTGGTACTATCATTACTATCTTATATCTTTTGGCATGAACATGTGTATCACTACGTTCGAGATTCAATAAACCATTCATTTTAGGTGCAAGACCATTAAAGGTATTATTCAAATAAACAGAGTAACCATTATTCTCCTTAAATGAATAACCGTATTGCGATAGACATAATCCAATCATGTCTATGCTCAACGCAAACACCAAATAACAATTATTTAGGTTTAACACCAATCTCGATGGTAGAGGGAGCGTGCGATGCTTGATCACATCAACCTTGGAAACACTTCCAACACATATCGTCAGCTCACCTTTAGCTAGTCTCCGTTTATTCCGTAGCTGTTATTTCGAGTTACTAACACTTAGCAACCGAACCGGTATCTAATACCCTGGTGCTACTAGGAGTACTAGTAAAGTACACATTAACATAATGCATATCCAATATACTTCTATCGACCTTGCCTGACTTCTTATCTACCAAGTACCTAGGGTAATTCTGCTCCAGTGACCGTTCCTCTCATATTACAGAAGCACTTAGTCTCAGGTTTGGATTCAACCTTGGGTTTCAGCAGCAACTGTTTTGCCGTTTCATGAAGTATCCCTTCTTGCCCTTGCCCTTCTTGAAACTAGTGGTTTCACTAACCATCAACAATTGATGCTCCTTCTTGATTTCTACTTTCGCGGTGTCACATATCGCGAATATTTCAAGGATCATCATATCTATCCCTGATATGTTATAGTTCATCACGAAGCTCTAGTAGCTTGGTGGCAATGACTTTGGAGAAACATCACTATCTCATCTGGAAGATCAACTCCCACTCGATTCAAGTGATTGTTGTACTCAGACAATCTGAGCACAAGCTCAACGATTGAGCTTTTCTCCCTTAGTTTGCAGGCTAAGAAAAATCGTCGGAGCTCTTATACCTCTTGACGCGGGCACGAGCCTGAAATCCCAATTTCAGCCCTCGAAACATCTCTTATGTTCCGTGATGTTTCAAAATCGTCTTTGGTGCCTCAACTCTAAACCGTTTAACTGAACTATTACGTAGTTATCAAAACGTGTATGTCAGATGTTCGCAACATCCACAGACGACGTTCGAGGTTCAACACACCGAGCGGTGCATTAAGGACATAAGCCTTCTACGAAGCAATGAGGACAATCCTCAGTTTACGGACCCAGTCTGCATAATTGCTACTATCAACTTTCAACTAAATTTTCTCTAGGAACATATCTAAAATAGTAGAACTAAAGTGCGAGCTACGACATAATTTACAAGAATCTTTTGACTATGTTCAGGATAATTAAGTTCATCTTATGAACTCCCACTCAGATAGACATCCCTCTAGTCATCTAAGTGATTACATGATCCGAGTCAACTAGGCCGTGTCCGATCATCATGTGAGATGGACTAGTCATCATCAGTGAACATCTTCATGTTGATCGTATCTACCATACGACTCATGATCGACCTTTCGGTCTCTTGTGTTCCAAGGCCATGTCTGTACATGCTAGGCTCGTCAAGTCAACCTAAGTGTTTCGCGTGTGTAAATCTGGCTTACACCCGTTGTATGTGAACGTTAGAATCTATCACACCCGATCATCACATGGTGCTTCGAAACAACAAACTTTCGCAACGGTGCACAGTTAGGGGGAACACTTTCTTGAAATTCTAATGAGAGATCATCTTATTTAAGCTACCGTCGTTCTAAGCAAATAAAATGTAAAACATGCAATCAAAAAGTGACATGATATGGCCAATATCATTTTGCTCCTTTTGATCTCCATCTTCGGGGCTCCATGATCACCATCGTCACCGGCATGACACCATGATCTCCATCATCATGATCTCCATCATCGTGTCTTCATGAAGTTGCCTCACCAACTATTACTTCTACTACTATGGCTAACGGTTTAGCAATAAAGTAAAGTAATTACATGGCGTTGTTCAATGACACGCAGGTCATACAATAAATTAAGACAACTCCTATGGCTCCTGCCGGTTGTCATACTCATCGACATGCAAGTCATGATTCCTATTACAAGAACATGATCAATCTCATACATCACATATCATTCATCACATTCTTTTTGGCCATATCACATCACATAGCATACCCTGCAAAAACAAGTTAGACGTCCTCTAATTGTTGTTTGCATGTTTTACGTGGCTGCTATGGGTTTCTAGCAAGAACGTTTCTTACCTACGCAAATACCACAACATGATATGTCAATTGCTATTTACCCTTCATAAGGACCCTTTTCATCGAGTCCGATCCGACTAAAGTGGGAGAGACTGGCACCCGCTAGCCACCTTATGCAACAAGTGCATGTTAGTCGGTGGAACCTGTCTCATGTAAGAGTACGTGTAAGGTCGGTCCGGGCCGCTTCATCCGACAATACCGCCGAATCAAGATAGGACTAGTAACGGTAAGCAAATTGAACAAAATCAACGCCCACAACTACTTTGTGTTCTACTCGTGCATAGAATCTACGCATAGACCTAGCTCATGATTCCACTGTAGGGGAATGTAGCAGAAATTCAAAATTTTCTACGCAACACCAAGATCAATCTATGGAGTAATCTAGCAACGAGGGGAAGGAGAGTGCATCTACATACCCTTGTAGATCGCTAAGCGGAAGCGTTCAAGAGAACGGGGTTGAAGGAGTTGTACTCGTCGTGATCCAAATCACCGAAGATCCTAGTGCCGAACGGACGGCACCTCCGCGTTCAACACACGTGCAACCCGGTGACGTCTCCCATGCCTTGATCCAGAAAGGAGAGAGGGAGAGGTTGGGTGTCGGTGTCAAAACCGGCGGATCTCGGGTAGGGGGTCCCGAGGTGTGCGTCTAGGCGGATGGTAACAGGAGACGAGGGACACGATGTTTTTACCCAGGTTCGGGCCCTCTTGATGGAGGTAAAACCCTACGTCCTGCTTGATTAATATTGATGATGTGTGTTACAAGAGTAGATCTACCACGAGATCAAGGAAGCTAAACCCTAGAAGCTAGCCTATGGTATGATTGTTGTTCGTCCTACGGACTAAAGCCATCCGGTTTATATAGACACCGGAGAGGGCTAGGGTTACACAGAGTCGGTTACAAAGGTAGGAGATCTACATATCCGTATCGCCAAGCTTGCCTTCCACGCCAAGGAAAGTCCCATCCGGACACGGGATGAAGTCTTTAATCTTGTATCTTCTTAGTCTTGGAGTCCGGCCGATGATGATAGTTCAGCTATCCAGACACCCCCTAGTCCGGGACTCCCTCAGTAGCCCCCGAACCAGGCTTCAATAACGACGAATCTGGCGCGTATGTTGTCTTCGGCGTTTGCAAGGCGGGTTCTTCTTCATGCTCCATGTGTTTGCCGGATAGTGTCCGGTTGCTTCATAAATGATGCACTTCTTGGCTTCCGCGTCCAATAATGGTTTTCTTCCACGCGTCGCACGAATGCGAAAAGCCAGGGTATTTTTATGTTTTACCCCCTAGCTGCGCAAATAAGCTGCCTATAAGAGAGGCGAGGATCCAAATCCAAATCACATCATCCTCCTTCCACAAGCACTCATCGAGGCGCATCTGACACCAAACCCATTCCAACATGGACAGTCGACGCGGCTCCTCTTCTCGCGCTCCCAGCCCTAAGCCAGGAGATTGGAGGAGATGCTTAGTCCCGCACAGCGAGTTAGTGACGCTCCAAGCAGAGGGATATCTTCCCCCGGCCTTCATGGTTCCGGTTCGAGCCGGACTGGCCACCTACAAAGGTGGGAAGCAGGCGGAGAGCGCCCCCAATCCCTCCAAAGGAGAGCGGGTGTGCTTCATCTCCTACTTAATAAGGGGACTCGGATTTCCCATACATCCGTTTCTCCTCCATTTTGCACATCGTGGGCTTCGTAGCTCTGTGTGAGCTGTTCTTGGGCATTGAGCCCCATTTTGCGTTGTGGAAGAGGCTGTTTTGCCTCGTACCCCGCTCTCATGAGGGGTTGATATATCAAGTGGGCGGAGCCGAAATATGGCGCATCGCCGGGACCGGATACCTGTCCGGGACCCCGAAGAAGATGTCCGAAGATTGGCCTTCGGAGTGGTTTTATATGGAGGACGCTCCACTGCCGGATCCAGTCCGGATCAGCCTTCCGGAGTTCAGCAACGCTCCCCCGAAGAAACGCCTAAGTTGGCGCCCACGGAGCCCTCGACGAGAAGATGATAGTAGCGTCCATTACTTGATGGGCCGGATACGGCTGCTAGTCCATTCCGGATTAACCATGATCGGAGTCATGTCCACATGCATTATGCGTGGGGTGCAGCCGCTCCAATATAGGGGCCACCTAATGTGGGACTTCAACGGAGACGACGACGCCACCCGTCACGGCCGCAAGGGGCCTGGCTCGGCCGATGATTTGGTGAAGATCCTGTCCGGCTTGTACAAGGGGGAGAAGGAGGACTTCCTCCGCACGAATCCTTTGAACGGATTTTCCATGAACAACCCTCTGAGCTGGGTAAGCGGTCGCATGCATATCTGAACCGTGCCTTTAAAGGCAATTGTCTTATTGTATGATTTTGACACAGGAACTGCGTCGGGATGTGGAGGGCATAAAAAGCCCAGCCCCACAACCCGAAGACCCAGAAAGGTCCCTTGATCCGGCCTCCGAAGAGGATCCGGACTTAGCGGTGGAACTGATCGACGGGCTGTACCACCAGCTCAGCATAGATAATGCTTTAGTCGCCATTATGGCTGACTACCCCGGTTTGTGTCCGGCTTCCCCGGTGAGTACGACCGAAGTCCTGGCGCCGTTACTTGTTTAATGCTTAGTTCTGACCACCGTGCACCAATGGTGTTCGACAGGAAGCGCCTTTACGGCAGGAAGTCGAGCCCGCGGCGACCGACCAACAAGGGTCAGTCCGGCCCAGCAGGCGGAAGAGGAGTGCGACGCGAACTGAAACGTCACCGCAACGGTACGGGGCATCGCTATTTTTTAAGGGAAGGATTCCCAGGAGGTATATTAATGCTCATAACTTTTCCAGAAAGAGCGCTCGCCGGACAGTGTCCGGAGAGGTTGCCAATCAAGCCTCCGCCAGCCATGCTCCAACGCATGGCCGGAAGGGGAGGCGAATACAAGGCATGAGTCGGACGCTCCTCCGACGGAGGATGCCGACAGGCTGTCCGCCACCCGGTCTGAGGTGGAGAGCGCCATGAATCACAGGCGTCGCCGGACAGTTCTTCGTGACGCGTGTTTCTCTCCGGAGGCATTAAATGCCTTTGATGCAGGAAACGCGCACCTCCGTACCACTCAAGATGGGTTATCCAGGGCCACGGAGCAGTATGTGAAAGACATACGTGTAAGTAATTTTAATAGTTATATATGCCAGTAGCCCCTGAGACTTAAAATGGTTAAAATAACAGATTTAAGGATCAATTTTTATGCAGGATCTTACGGAGAAGAATACCCATATGTCCCAGGAGCTCCAAGAGTGCAAGGCCCAACTTGAGGCCGCATTGGCCGCCACAGGGGGAGCCACAGAGACCCCCACTAGTAAGACGTACTTTGAAAAAATAATTAATTAACAAAGTGCGGCGTGAATCTGACAACAATAATATTGCAGAGGGCGCCGGACTAGATCCGGACAAGCAACCGCTACTGCGTCAGCTAAAGGCTGGCGAGAGGGTGCTTATGAAGGTGCAGCAGGAGAGAAACAAGCTCCAAGATGCCCACACCCAGCTAGGAGAAGAGCTGAAAGGTGTTCGGGCCCAGCTGTCTGGCTCCTTGAAGGAGAATCAGCGACTTCGTCACGGCATTTATAGTAAGTGCTTGAGCAAATTCCTTTGAAAAGAAGAATTCGGCGAGGAAGTCGTTTGACAGAAATATGTCTGTAGGTGTGCTCACAGGTCGCCCTACGGAGGAAATGCCTGGGTCAACAGGTGACCAACTTCCCGAGCTGGCGCAATTGTTCGAACGTGTTCGGCAGGCGATGAGTGGCGTCGTTCAGGCTTTATGGCCATCCGTCTCCCTACCCGAGGGCCTTGGTGAGCTTGCTGAGAAGCTCCAAGGAGCACGGTGACGCCTCCGTTTGTGGAAGATATCGGCCTGCCGTCAGGGCGCCAGGGAGGCCTGAGCCATGGTGAAGACGCGCTACCCGAAGGCTGACCCAAACCACATGGCCGAGGTCGGACCTGCGGGGCCTGATGGGAAGGAGATCCCTGTGAGCTTGATGTATGGCCAAGTAGAACTGGCCGCAAAATATTCCCAACAGGACTGTAAATTAGACAGCCTATTAGATGGGATTGAGGAGGAGTACAATCAGTCAGTTTGACGATGTAATTTGAAATGACATGTAAGATGCCTTCTAGCCGGATTGTAGATCGTTTGTCTTTGCGGACCGTTTCGCTTCAACCTCGGGACCCAACAGTCCGGAGTGTGTCCGAATACCCCTACGGTTATAAAAGAACCGGGGCATGCATGGAGACAAGGCGTCGGGGTCATAATTGCTTTATCAGACAAGTGCCCAACTAGTTATGTTATATTACATGGTTAGTAAGAAACATCTTCCAGGGAGAATAGTTCCGTTAAGGGTTCCTTTCCCTGGGAGGCATGCCCTAAGGTGCAATGCCGGACTGTGAAAATAGTAGAAAAAGCATCTGGGGGCTTATAAGTAAGTAAGTAATAAATCATCTTTCAAGTCACCGACCGAATATTCTCTTAAGAACGCTAGCTTTCGGCTTCACCCAGTCTGAGGTACACATCCGGCTGACCCGGCAGTAACAATCGCAGAGGTGCTCCCTTTACCTCCTAGCCGAACAATCGGGAACGTAGGGGTAAGCACAGGAGCCAGGCAACCCAGCTTGGCCAAAACTTAAGTCATATCGATGCATATAATGGTGAATAAAAGGTACATGCGGAAGTATGACACATGTATTGGGCGTGAAGCCCATATTAATAAGCTTCTGGTAAAGAAGCCCCCAGGTATAATGAGTGCTAGGAGCACATCAAGTGTGTGCGAACAAAGCGCAAATCAGCCTATAAAAGGTATTAAAAAAAGTGGGAAGAAGGAGGGGGACAAGAGACAGTAAAAAATATAAAAAGGTGCACGGGGGAGTGAGACGAACTCTGAGTCCGGTGTTTAGGCATAGAATCTTCGGAGACGGGCTGCGTTCCATGGGTTCGGCTCGAGTCGGTTGTCAGATGCTTTACGTAGACGGTATGCTCCGCCGATCAGGACTTGGTCGATGATGAAGGGACCTTCCCACTTGGGCTTAAGTTTGTCCTTTTTCTTGTCCGGCAGGCGTAGAACGAGTTCGCCGACATTGTAAGTTTTGGCCCGTACTTCTCTGCTTTGATATCTTCGAGCCTACTGCTGATAGAATGCGGAACGAGCCTTTGCCACGTCCCGCTCCTCCTCTAAGGCGTCCAAACTGTCCTGCTGATCCAACTCGGCTTATCTTTCTTCGTACATGCGCACACGAGGTGAGTCATGAATTATATCGCAAGGCAGAACTGCCTCTGCGCCATACACCATAAAAAATGGTGTGAATCCAGTAGTTCGGTTTGGCGTGGTCCGCATCCCCCAGAGTACGGAGTCGAGCTCCTCCACCCAGTGCGTGTTAGATTCCTTGAGGGACCGCACTAGTCTGGGTTTGATGCCGCTCATGATTAGACCATTTGCTCGCTCGACTTGACCGTTAGTTTGGGGGTGATAGACTGAAGCGTAATCGAGCTTGATGCCCATGTTTTTGCACCAGAGTTTAACCTCGTCAGCAGTGAAGTTCGTGCCGTTATCAGTGATGATGCTATGGGGGACGCCAAAACGGTGTTCTACCCCGGATAGGAAGTCTATCACCGGTCCGGATTCTGCCGTTCTAACCGGCTTGGCCTCAATCCATTTGGTGAATTTGTCCACCATGACCAATAAGTATTTGTGCTTGTGGGTTCCCCCTTTAAGGGGTCCAACCATGTCAAGCCCCCAGACCGCGAACGGCCAGGTAATGGGTATAGTTTTGAGGGCGGTGGGTGGCATGTGGCTCTGATTAGCAAAGAGCTGGCAACCGACGCATCGTTGGACTAAGTCCTGAGCATCTGCCCGGGCTGTCGGCCAGGTAAAATCCTGTATGGAAGGCCTTGCCTACGAGTGCCCGTGCTGCAGCGTGGTGCCCGCCGAGTCCGGCATGAATTTCAGCCAGGAGATTCCGCCCCTCCTCTTTGGAGATACACCTTTGAAGGACTCCGGTTGTGCTTTTCTTATAAAGTTCTCCCTCATGGACCTTGTAGGCTTTAGCTCGCCGAACTATGCAGCGGGCCTCATTTTGGTCTTCGAGAAGTTCCTGCTGAATTAAGTAGGCTAGGAATGGTTCTGTCCACGGGGCAATTACTGCCATTATTTCGTGAGCTGAAGGTGTTATTTCGTTGGCTGAGCCGCCGATTGTGTCAGAATGGTCTGAGTTAGGTGATGCAGCTGGCTACGGATTGTTATTTCCGGACTCCTCTTCCCATAACACGGATGGCTTGAAGAGCCATTCCAGGAAGATGCTTGGAGGGACGGCGTCTCTTTTCGCGCCGATGCGTGCTAACACGTCTGCTGCCTGGTTATTATCCCGGGCTACATGGTGGAATTCGAGTCCTTCGAACCGAGCTGACATTTTTAGGACGGCGTTGCGGTAAGCTGCCGTTTTTGGATCTTTGGCATCAAAATCTCCATTTACTTGGGATATTGCGAGGGTTGAATCCCCGCGCACCTCTAGGCGTTGAATGCCCATGGAGATTGCCATCCGGAGGCCATGTAGAAGGGCCTCGTATTCGGCTGCGTTATTGGAGTCCGTGTACATTATTTGAAGTACGTATTGGATTGTGTCTCCAGTTGGGGACGTCAGGACGACGCCAACCCCCAAGCCAGCCAACATTTTGGATCCGTTGAAATGCATGATCCAATTGGAGTATGCGCCGTACTCTTTAGGGAGTTCGGCTTCGGTCCATTCGGCGACGAAGTCGGCCAGAACCTGCGATTTTATAGCTCGCCGTGGTTTATAGGTTATGTCAAATGGTAAGAGCTCAATAGCCCATTTTGCAATCCTGCCCGTTCCGTCGCGATTGTTTATAATATCGTTGAGAGGTACTTCGGAGGCCACCGTTATGGAACACTCTTGAAAGTAGTGTCGCAACTTCCGGGATGCCATGAACACCGCATATGCTATCTGTTGATAATGTGGGTACCGGGACTTGCATGGAGGTAGAACAGTGGATACGTAGTACACTGGTTTTTGAAGAGGGAATCTGTGCCCTTCTGTCTCTCGCTCGATGATGAGTACCGCGCTGACAACTTGATGTGTTGCTGCGATATATAATAACATAGGTTCGCCCAGGTTGGGCGCAGCCAAGACCGGATTTGTTGCCAGTATGGCCTTTATTTCTTCGAGTCCGGCTGTGGTAGCATCCGTCCATTCGAAATGTTTGGTGCGCCGGAGGAGGCGGTAGAGGGGCAGAGCCTTTTATCCCAAACGGGAGATGAAGCGACTTAAGGCCGCTACACATCCAGTTAGTTTTTGTATTTGCTTGAGGTCTTTTGGAATATCCAATTGTGACAGAGCTCGGATTTTGGCCGGGTTTGCTTCAATTCCTCTACCGGATACGATGAAGCCCAAGAGCTTTCCAGCTGGTACGCCGAAGACGCATTTTTCTGGATTGAGCTTAATGTCATATGCTCGGAGGTTGTCGAATGTCACCCTCAAGTCTTCTACTAGAGTTTCGACGTGTTTGGTCTTGACGACCACATCGTCTATGTATGCCTCTACTGTTTTGCCTATCTGGGTAGCCAAACATGTTTGAATCATGCGCTGATATGTTGCACCGGCGTTTTTGAGTCCGAAGGGCATTGTGTTGAAGCAGAATGGCCCATATGGAGTAATGAATGCCGTTGCGGCCTGGTCTTTCTCCGCCATTTTGATTTGATGGTATCCGGAGTATGCATCGAGGAAGCACAACGAATCATGTCTTGCGGTAGCATCGATGATTTGGTCGATGCGAGGGAGGGGGAAAGGGTCCTTTGGACAGGCCTTGTTAAGGTCTTTAAAATCGACGCAGAGGCGCCAGGATTTGTCCTTTTTTGGTACCATTACTAGATTGGCTAGCCAGTCCGAATGTTTTATATCTCTGATGAATCCGGCTTCTAAGAGTTTGGCTAGCTCTTCTCCCATTGCCTGTCTTTTGGGTTCGGAAAATCGCTGAAGAGCTTGTTTGACCGGCTTGAATCCTTTTAGGATGTTTAGGCTGTGCTCTTCCAGCCTGCGTGGGATTCCTGGCATGTTTGAAGGGTGCCAGGCAAAAATGTCCCAATTTTCCCGAAGGAATTCTCGTAGTGCGGCTTCGACATCAGGACTTAATTGTGCCCCAATGGAGGCCGTCTTTGTGGGGTCCGTTGGATGGACCTGAAATTTGACTATTTCGTCTGCTGGTTTAAAAGAGGTGGACTTGGACCTCTTATCGAGTATCACATCGTCCCTATCCACCATGGAGCGCAGCGTAGTTAGTTCCTCTGCCGCTAGGGCTTCGGACAATGCCTCTAGGGCCAGTGCGGCTGTCTTATTTTCAGCGCGGAGTGCTGTATCTGGATCACTGGCAAGAGTGATTATCCCATTGGGTCTGGGCATTTTGAGCTTCATGTACCCGTAGTGGGGTATAGCTTGGAAGATTGTGAATGCCTCTCGCCCTAACAAAGCATGATATCCGCTGCCGAATGGGGCCACTTGGAACGTGACCTCCTCGGACCTGTAATTGTCCGGTGAGCCGAACACTACATCTAGTGTGATTTTTCCTGTGCAGCGTACTTCTCGACTAGGGATTATCCCTCTGAAGGTTGTGCTACTTCGCTCGATGCGGCTCCAGTCAATATCCATTTTTTGAAGGGTTTCCTCGTAGATGAGGTTTAATCCGCTGCCGCCATCCATGAGTACCTTGGTAAGGCGAAAGCCGTCCACTATCATACTGAGGACCAATGCGACTGGTGCTCTAGCTGTTCGGAATTTAGGTTCGTCGCTGGCGTTGAAGGTGATAGCCGTGTCACTCCATGGATTTGCTGTTGCTACTTGGTAGACTTCGGCGAGGCCGCAGATTGTTCGTTTTCGCATGTTATTTGATGCGAAAGTCTTGAAGACTGTTAATACCGTACCGGTACTGCTGGGCTGTTTGCCCGGGGCTAAAAAGCCTTCACCACTTTTGGCCACCTGCCGTAGTATCCAACATGCTCGAAGGCTGTGTGTTGGAGTTGCGCCCTCCGTACTGTGGATTTTGCAGGGTCCATTGAGCCAGCCCTCCAGTACGGTTCCATGCCCTTTAGGGGGTCTTTGCTTTTTGGTTTTTAACCCAGGTGCTTGAGTATGGCGCACCCTTTTACTTCGGACTAGGGTTGTGGTCAAGGCCGGACTGTCCCAAAACCTAGTTTCGATGTTCCTGGCTCTCTCTACCGCACAGTATATTTGTACGATAGTCGCTAGGTCGATGAAGCGTGTAACTTCGCGACGACTTATGGCGTTCATGATCCCCTTGTCCGTGCAATTGTTGCAGAAAATTGAAATCGCGCTTTCTTCGCAGCAGTCCTTTATCCTATTCATAACCAGGAGGAATCTGGCCCAGTAATGATGTACTGTTTCATCGGGCTCTTGCCGTATTCGAGATAGATCGCTTATGTTTGGGTGGGCGGGTGGAATCAAGTTCGGAACCCCGCCCGATTTGAGGCTCAAAGGCCAAGAAGTTTCCGGATTTGGAAGCTTGACTTGCTGGATGCTTTCCAACGAATCTAGTCCGATGCCTGACTCTAAGTTTAGTATTTGATTAGCGTCCATCTCTTCGCTGGAATCCGGATTGGAGGGATCGGGAATCCGGACATAGTTGGTTTTCAACGTAGAAGAAGGGTTGCCGCATTGTTCCTCTACCACGACAACGTGGTGGGTGGCCTGAGGAGAGTTAATCTCTCTCAGATCGGGTTTAAGCCCAATCTGATCGTAGTCTGTGGTGACTCCCAAGGCGGCGATGCGATCCAAGAGCTCGTTTACAGAGGAGAGCTCAATCGGATCTAACTGCTCGGCGAATTCCGGGCTGACGTGAAGATCGCTTTTGATGACCTGAGAGGTCATCGTCGGAGCGGTGGCCGAACAGGCGGTCATAAGAAAACCACCTAGCCGGACAGTTTGGCTGGCGGCCAAAGCTCTCTTGACGACGGTGCCGTCTTTAAAGACGGGAGAAGGCATCCTTCCTGATTGCGACGGCACAGAGGAACTCTCAATGAAAGCACCAATGTTGGTGTCAAAACCGGCGGATCTCGGGTAGGGGGTCCCGAACTGTGCGTCTAGGCGGATGGTGACTAGAGACAAGGGACACGATGTTTTTACCCAGGTTCGGGCCCTCTTGATGGAGGTAAAACCCTACGTCCTGCTTGATTAATATCGATGATGTGGGTTACAAGAGTAGATCTACCACAAGATCAAGGAGGCTAAACCCTAGAAGCTAGCCTATGGTATGATTGTTGTTCGTCCTACGGACTAAAGCCATCCGGTTTATATAGACACCGGAGAGGGCTAGGGTTACACAGAGTCGGTTACAAAGGTAGGAGATCTACATATCGGTATCGCCAAGCTTGCCTTCCACGCCAAGGAAAGTCCCATCCGGACATGCGACGAAGTCTTTAATCTTGTATCTTCATAGTCTTGGAGTCCGGCCGATGATGATAGTTCGGCTATCCGGACACCCCCTAGTCCGGGACTCCCTCATTGGGGAAGACTCCGTCCAGCAGCAGCATGACGGTGTGGTGGTGATGGAGGAGCGTGGTAATCCAGCAGGGCTTCGCCAAGCACCGCGAGAGATGAGGAGAAACAGAGGTAGGGCTGCGCCAGGGAGAGGTGGAAACTCTTGTGTATGGCAGCCCCAAAACCTCAAGTATATATAGGGGAGAGGGAGGGGGCTGCGCCCTCTTTAGGGTTCCCACCCCAAGGGATGCGGCTGCCCCAAAAACCCATCTAGGGTGGCGGCCAAAGGGGGGAAGAGGGGGAAACTTGCCCCCCAAGTAAGGTGGAGGCGCCCCCTCCCCAAACCCTAGGCACCTTGGGGCCTGGTGGGGGGGGGGGGCGCACCAGCCCACCCAGGGCTGGTCCCCTCCCACACTTGGCCCATGCTGCCCTCTGGGGCCAGTGGCCCCACTTAGTGGATCCCCCGGGACCCTCCTGGTGGTCCCGGTACATTACCGATAGCACCCGAAACTTTTCCGGTGACCAAAACAGGACTTCCCATATATAAATATTTACCTCCGGACCATTCCAGAACTCCTCGTGACATCCGGGATCTCATCCGGGACTCTGAACAACATTAGGTAACCACGTATATCTATTCCCTATAACCCTAGCGTCATCGAACCTTAAGTGTGTAGACCCTACGGGTTCGGGAACCAGGCAGACATGACCAAGACGTTCTCCGGTCAATAACCAACAGCGGGATCTGGATACCCATTTTGGCTCCCACAAGTTCCATGATGATCTCATCAGATGAACCACGATGTCAAGGACTCAATCAATCCTGTATACAATTCCCTTTGTCTAGCGGTATTGTACTTGCCCAAGATTCGATCGTCGGTATCCCGATACCTTGTTCAATCTCGTAACCGGCAAGTCTCTTTACTCGTTCTGTAACACATCATCCCGTGATCAACCCCTTGGTCACATTGTGCACATTTTGATGATGTCCTACCGAGTGGGCCCAGAGATACCTCTCCGTTACACGGAGTGACAAATCCCAGTCTCAATTCGTGCCAACCCAATAGACACTTTCGGAGATACCCGTAGTGCACCTTTATAGCCACCCAGTTACGTTGTGACGTTTGGTACACCCAAAGAATTCCTACGGTATCCGGGAGTTGCACAATCTCATGGTCTAAGGAAATGATACTTGACATTAGAAAAGCTTTAGCATACGAACTACACGATCTTTGTGCTAGGCTTAGGATTGGGTCTTGTCCATCACATCATTCTCCTAATGATGTGATCCCGTTATCAATGACATCCAATGTCCATGGTCAGGAAACCGTAACCATCTATTGATCAACGAGCTAGTCAACTAGAGGCTTACTAGGGACATGGTGTTGTCTATGTACCCACACATGTATCTGAGTTTCCTATCAATACAATTATAGCATGGAGAATAAACGATTATCATGAACAAGGAAATATAATAATAATAACTAATTTATTATTGCCTCTAGGGCATATTTCCAACAATGTGGACTTGCGATCAACCTTGTCACCAACATAATCAGCATCTGAGAATCCAACTAGATCAAACTCTGAGCCCTTTGGATACCATAATCCTAGTGTTGGGGTGTAAGCCAAATATCAAAGAATTCGCTTCACAGCTAAGTGATGCGATTCCTTTGGTGCCGCTTGGAATCGGGCACACATGCAAACACTAAACATTATATCTGGCCTAGAAGCACATAAGTAAAGTAAAGAACCAATCATGGAGCGATATACCTTTTGATCAAACTCTTTACCATTCTCGTCGGGACCCAGATGACTTTTGGTTGGCATTGGCGTCCTGTATCCTTTGCAATCTTGCATTCCAAACTTCTTCAGGCAATCTTTGAGATATTTTTCTTGTGACATGAAGATGCCGTTGCGTTGCTGACGGATTTGAAGACCCAGAAAGAACTTCAGCTCACCCATCATGGACATTTGATATTGCTCTTGCATCATGTGACAAAATTCATCACTGTATTTCTTGTTGGTGCAGCCGAAGATAATGTCATCCACATAGATTTGACACACAAACAGTTCACCGTCATATGTCTTCGTGAAGAGTGTGGGGTCTAGTGAACCAGGTTTGAAGCCTTTGCTCTTCAAGAAGTCTTTGAGCATGTCATACCAAGGACGAGGGGCTTGTTTGAGGCCATACAGTGCCTTGTTGAGCTTGTATACCATATCAGGATGTTTTGGATCTTCAAAACCTGGAGGTTGTGCGACATATACTTCTTCTTATATCTTTCCATTGAGAAAAGCACTTTCACATCCATTTGATATAGAAGAATGTTGTGATGATTTGCATAGGCTAGCAGTATGCGAATGGCTTCAAGTCTTGCCACCGGAGCAAATGTTTCATCGAAGTCAATTCCTTCCACTTGAGTATATCCTTGTGCAACGAGACGAGCCTTGTTTCTGACAACTTGACCATGCTCATCTTGCTTGTTGCGATATATCCATTTGGTGCCAATGATATTGTGCTTCCGAGGATTAGGACGCTTGACCAATTCCCATACATTTATTCAGCTCGAACTGTTGAAGCTCTTCTTGCATAGCTTGAATCCATTCAGGTTCCATGAAGGCTTCATCAACTTTCTTGGGTTCAGAGATTGAGACAAATGCAAAATGTCCATAGAAGTTGGTTAGCTGTGTTGCTCTTTGAGTTGCTTTTGAACGAGTGAGTGGACCAGGTGCATTCAAGCTGTCAATTATCTTCTCAATCTGAACTTCATTTGCAACACGAGGATGAGTAGGACGAAGATTTTGCTCTTGCTGATCAATGTCATCATTTGGGGGATTGTCTTTAGGCTGAGCATTGTCTTCAGGTTGATTAGGTGTCGAAATGACAAGTTCCTCTTCAGATTGATTCTCAGAAGGTATGATATCTCCAATTCCCATCTGCTTGATGGATTCACTTGGAGGAACTTCATCTAGCACATTTGGCAAGTGCTCTCTTTGCGAGCCGTTAGTTTGATCGAACCGCACATCCACAGTCTCAACCACTTTATAGTGAAAGAGGTTGAAGACTCTATAGGAGTGCGAATCCTTTCCATAACCAAGCATAAAACCTTCATGTGCTTTCGGTTCAAATTTTGAAGTGTGATGTGGATCTTTGATCCAGCACCTAGCACCAAATACTCTAAAGTAGCTTACATTTGGCTTCTTACCAGTTAGGAGCTCATAGGATGTTTTCTTCAGAAGCTTGTGAAGATAAACACGGTTGATGATGTGGCAAGCAGTGTCAATGGCTTCAGGCCAGAACTTCCGTGGAGTCTTGTACTCATCAAGCATCGTTCGGGCCATCTCAATAAGAGTTCTGTTCTTGCGCTCGACGATGCTATTCTGCTGAGGTGTGTAAGGAGCAGAGAACTCATGTGTGATACCAAGTGTATCCAGATAGAGGCCGAGGCCGGTGTTCATGAACTCAGTGCCATTGTCGCTTCTGATGATCTTGACGCCATAGTTCGTCATGGCACGATTGGCAAATCGTCTGAAGACATCCTGCACTTCAGTCTTGTAGAGGATTATATGCACCCAAGTATATCTAGAGTAATCATCAACAATTACGAAGCCATAGAGGCAAGCAGTAGCATTGAGAGTAGAGTAGTGAGTAGGGCCGAATAGATCCATGTGAAGCAGCTCAAAGGGTTGAGATGTAGTCATGATCGTCTTCGAGGGGGGCTTGGCCCTAGTCATCTTTCCAGCTTCACAGGCGCCACATAGATGGTCCTTCTTGAACTTGATGCCTTCGATGCCCACGACATGCTTCTTCTTCGCGAGATTGTGTAAGTTCTTCATGCCAGCATGCCCTAGCCTTCGATGCCAGAGCCAGAATTCTAAAGCCTTTGCTAGAAGACATACGGCCATCTGTGGTCCTGCTGAGAAATCTACCATATATAGATTGTCTTTCTGATACCCTTCAAAGACTAGAGACTTGTCAGATTCCATTAGTACAAGGCATCGATATTTTCCAAATAGCACAATCATGTTTAAGTCACAAAGCATTGAGACAGACATTAAGTTGAAACCAAGGGATTCAACAAGCATCACTTTATCCATGTGCTGATCCCTTGATATAGCAACTCTGCCTAGACCCAATACCTTGCTTTTACCAGTGTCAGCAAATGTGATGTGACTTTTGTCTGATGGACGTAGCGTTGAATCCATGAGAAGACTTCGATCACCCGTCATGTGGTTAGTGCATCCACTGTCCATAATCCATTCTGAAGTACGAGATGTCGTAGCCTACAGTGCAGTTTGGGGGATAGGCTTCACCAAGCGAGTTGTGAAGCATAAACATTTGACGAACAAGTGGAACATGAAAATTCAGATCTTGGTTAGGATAGATAGGGTGAGTATCAAGAAATCCTGGAACGAAGTACATAGTAAGACCATTTGGGCATTTTATCTCGCATCCCACAAGATGTTTAAGGTCCCCAGCATCAGTTTTGGACGCCTTTGATTTCTGGCTGGAGACCTTACCCTGCAAAAGAGAGTTAAGTTTTCTTAACCACCCACATTTTCAGGGGTGGCTTAGAAGCAATGAGTCTAAGTGCAACATCTGAGAATTTAGGCTTTGGATCCCTAGTAAATAGCCTTGCAGGAGGTGAATAATACTCATAGGAATAAGCAGAGAAATTCTTTGTTCTATGAACATAGCGGTTTGAGGAAACACGCTCATATTCATGGGTCTGAGTATGATTTCCCTACAAAACATTGACGTTAGGGTGACTCAGATGAGTCCTCGGTCTGTATGGAGCTTTTGGACCATATGAAGCCTTTGGTATGGGGTTTGTCTTCTTCACGGATGGTGTCATGATGACATTCACAGGAAGATTCTCAAGACAACTTTTGGGAACCCATATCTTCTTCAAAGGTGGCCCATTCCTGCAGTTAGTACCAATATACCTGGCAAACACTTCACCATTCTGATTCTTAAACAGTTTATAGTTTGCATCAAAGGATTCATCAATGATAATGGGGTTAGCACAAGTGAAACCAGATAAGGTGGATGGGTCAACTGGAGGTTCCTTTGCAGCAACCCATGTGGTTTTGGGGTACTGCTCAGGCTTCCAGTACAACCCATCAACATTCATTTTCCTCTCAAACCCAACACCCTCTTTCCTAGGGTTTCGGTTCAGAATCTGCTTTTTGAGGACATCACACAGTGTCTGATGCCCTTTGAGGCTTTTGTACATCCCTGTCTCAAGCAGTGTCTTCAACCTGGCATTCTCATCAGCAATAGTAGTGGTATCCTCAGTAGAGGGGTTAGTTACCACATCAGCAGTTGAAGATATTGCAACAGTGGCAGTATAACATCCAGCAACAGAAGCAGCATTATCACGTTCAATGCATTTTAAACATGGTGGTTCAAATCCTTCCTGAGCGGGACTGATCTGTTGAGCACGAAGTGACTCGTTCTCCTTTTGAAGATCTTCATGATTCGATCTCAATTTCTCAAGTTCCTGCTTCCTTTGAAGATAATCATAGGAAAGCTTTTCATGAGAAGTTGTGAGCGATTCATGTCGACCTTCAAGTTCCTGGTACTTAATATGAGTTTTTTATGTCTTCAATTAAGGACTGAGACTTGGTCATTTCTGCGTCCAACAGGTCATCGCTTTTGTCTAACAACTTTTGAGTATGTTCCATAGCTTTCTGTTGTTCAGTTGCAATTTTAGCAAGTGTTTTGTAGCTAGGTTTGGATTCACCATCAGAGTCATCTTCAGTAGATGTTTGAAAGTAAGCATCATGTGATTTTACCTTGGCACCGCGTGCCATGAAGCAGTAGGTGGGAGGCGAGTCGTCCTCGACATTATCATCAGTGTTGGTGATGGAGCCATTGTCTTCGGTGTTGAAGATGGACTTGGCGACATAGGCAGTAGCTAGAGCCAGACTCGCAACACCTGAGTCAGACTCCCCCTCGGACTCCACCTCTGCCTCCTCTGAAGCTGACTCCTCCTGTGAATCCATTTCCTTCCCAACAAAAGCACGTGCCTTGCCAGATGAGCTCTTCTTGTGTGATGAAGATCTGGAAGAAGACTTGGAAGAAGACTTTGAGGATTTCTTCTTTTTCTTGTCATGAGAATCATATTATTTGCTCTTTTTCTTCTTCTTCTTCTCATTGTCCCACTGTGGACACTCAGAGATGTAGTGACCAGGTTTCTTGCACTTGTGAAAGGTTCTCTTCTTGTGATCATAGGCAGACGCTTCATCATTCCTTGAGCTGGATCGTGAAGACTTTCTGAAGCCTTTCTTCTTGGTGAATTTATGGAACTTCTTCACAAGCATAGCAAGCTCCTTTCCAATGTCTTCAGGATCACTAGAACTGCAGTCAGATTCTTCTTCAGATGAGGAAGCAGCAGCCTTTGCCTTCAAAGCTCGAGTTCGGCCATAGTTGGGGCCATAGATATCTCATTCCTCAGATAGCTGGTATTCATGTGTGTTGAGCCTCTCAAGTATGTCAGATGGATCGAGAGTCTTGAAATCAGGGCGTTCTTGTATCATCAGGGCTAAGGTGTCAAATGAGCTGTCAAGAGATCTTAGTAGTGTCTTCACTATCTCATGCTTCATGATCTCAGTGGCGCCGAGTGCTTGGAGCTCATTTGTGATATCAGTGAGGCGATCAAATGTGAGCTGGATTCTCGTTGTCGTGTCTCTTGAAGCGGTTGCGGAGAGTACTGATACGTTGATCTTGAGTTGAGATGCCTTCATTGACCTTGGAGAGCCAGTCCCAGACTAGCTTCGACGTTTCTAGAGCGCTCACACGACCATACTGCCCTTTGGTCAGATGACCACAGATGATGTTCTTGGCTGTAGAGTCCAGTTGAATGAACTTCTTGACATCAGCAGGGGTGAAACCTTCACTAGTCTTGGGAACGCCGTTTTTGACGACATACCATAGATCTACATCAATGGCTTCAAGATGCATGCACATCCTATTCTTCTAGTAGGGATATTCAGTGCCATCGAAGATGGGGCATGCAGCGGAGACTTTAATTATCCCTATAGTCGACATAGCTAAACTCCAGGTGGTTAAACCGTATCACATAGAACAAGGGAGTACCTTGCTCTGATACCAATTGAAAGGGCTAGTTATCGACTAGAGGGGGGTGAATAGGAGATTTTTATGAGAGTCTTCAAAACATGGGAGTTTCAAAGACAAACAATAGAAACAACACTATTCGAATGCAGCGGAAGGTAGACTACACTAGACAAGCCATAGTCAAGTATTCAATGAAGTGAAAGCACGAAGAGTATTAGCATCTAGGTAGTAAGGATCAGGATGGAAGATAGTATGAAGCCAATCAGATCAGGTAGTCACACAATGAAGTCAAACAGATAATGCAAGCAGGCAATGACTTCATGAGACAAACTGTAAGTAAAGAGAAGTAAGAGATAGAACCAATGGCTTCAGAAGGACAGTGATTTGTTCGACCAGTTCCAGTTGTTGTGACAACTGTATGTCTGGTTAGGGAGGCTGAGATTCAACTCAGAAGACCGCATCTTCACCTTATTCCCCTTGAGCTAAGGACACTTAGTCCCCACCCAATCACTCTGGTAAGTCTTCAAGGTAGACTTCCGAACCTTCACAGACTTCGTTCACCGGCAATCCACAATGGCTCTTGGATGCTTAGAACGCGATGCCTAACCGGCTGGAGGATTCACAGTCCTCAAGTGTAACAAGTCTTCAGATCACATGGACAGAAAGACTTCAGTGATGCCAAACACTCTTTGGGCTCTGGGTGGGTTGGGCTTTGTCCTCGCAAGGATTCTCTCTCTCAAAGGCTTCGGAGGTGGGTTGCTCTCAAACGACAAAAGCCGTATCTAACTCTGAGCATCCACCAATTTATGGTGTAGGGGGTGGGCTATTTATAGCCATTGGGCAACCCAACCTGATTTGTTCGAAATGACCTTGGGTCACTAAGGAACTGACACATGTCGCAACGGTCAGATTTGAAACACACGCGGCGGCTTGACTTGGGCTACAAGTAAAGCTGACTTATCCGACTCTGGATAAGATTTGCTCTCATTGTCTTTGCTCGAAGACATAGGATTTGGTTGAGCATCACTTCAGTCACTCTGACTTTGTTCACTTGGACCCCACTTAATAGTTCCTATGAGTCAACAAAGAAGAAAAAGAAACAACAAAACAACTAAGTCTTCGCGCTCCATAGTCTTCACTCAATGTCTTCTCATGTCATAGTCTTCAATGTGAATATCTTCATAGACCACCATTGTCTTCAATGTCTTCACATATTTATAGGGGTCATCTCCGGTAGGTAAACCGAATCAAAGAGGGACTACTACCTGTGTTATCCTGCAATTCTCACAAACACATTAGTCCCTCAACCAGGTTTGTCGTCAATACTCCAAAACCAACTAGGGGTGGCACTAGATGCACTTACAACTCCAAAACCAACTAGGGGTGGCACTAGATGCACTTACAATCTCCCCCTTTTTGGTGATTGATGACAAACTGGTTGAAGTTTTCAACAGGGATAAAAGTATGTGAAAGTTCAGTGTTGTGAGTATTGTCTTCATACATATGACGAGGCTCCCCCTGAAGATGTGCATATTAATGATTTGCTTTTGAATGCAAATGCACATGGCAGGTTTTGCTTTGTGGAGGCCATCTTCAAAGTGTGGAGACAATGCATCATGCATATAAGAAGATAATGAAGATAATGATATGCATAATGGAAAATGGACGTCTGCAGAATGACTTCATGCAGAATTTATCATCGCATCACAAAGTGGCAGCAAAAGTAGTAGACAACCATCAAGTTTAAGTGTTACAACTCAAAAGTTAAAAGTTTTAGAACGAGAGTTGTAAGAATTTAGCAAAAAATTAAGCAACCCCCATGTGGACCCGCTTGAAGACTATCAACTCATATGCTTCTCCCCCTTTTGTCAGTAGTGACCAAAAAGGTTTGAAGACATAGAGTAACTACTCATTCCCAGGTGGAGACAAAGTTGGAGCAGTAGGGTCGATGTTGGAGTTTGGTGGTGCGGACAGGCCTGATGCAGCATCATTATGCTGAGCAGTGAGAGCAGGCGAAGTGGCGTCATCTTCTTCATCGACGACTCTCGCAACAATAGTTGCAGCCGAGGATGAGTACTCAGTGTCGTGGTTCTAAGTCTGACAGTAGAAAGGGGGGGTAGGTATGGAGAGGCAAGATCCTAGCTATGGAGTAGTTGTATACGCAAGGGTTTTACGAGTTCAGGCCCTTCTCGGAGGAAGTAACAGCCCTACGTCTCGGAGCCCGGAGGCGGTCGACTGGATTATATGCGTATGAGTTACAGGGGTGCGAACCCTTTACACTGAGGAGGGGGTGGCTTATATAGAGTCTGCCAGACCCCTCCAGCCCTTAGTTATGTAGGGTTTAAAGTACATTAAGGTCGGGCGTTACTGGTAACGCTACTAATAAAGTGTCATGATGACCATCAAAGCTACTTAATGACCGACCTTTTCCTTGCCGAGTGGCGTTAGGTCTCCTGGTAGTCGAGTGGATGGCTTCATGGTCGAGTGGCTTCGAATCCGTCGAGTGGAACGTTTCCTGGTCGACTGAAAGGTAGTTTCTTCTAGAGATGTCCTTGGGGAGGGTATCTTGGACAGGTCCATGACCCTACCCTAGGTACATAGCTTCATCATTAGCCCCCGAATGGATCGAGGTTTGAGTGGGGAAGGAGTTGAACATACTTCCGACCCATTTTCATGCTATGCGCATGTCTTGTTCTGGATCAATGAACTTTAGGTGATGGTACCAATTTCTTTTTCAGTCGCCTTGATCCATTCTTTGTATCCGTCGAGTGAATTTCTTTACTTGAAAAACTCCGAGTGACAATGTGGAGGGGATCCTCCGTCTGACAAGTTGTTCTGCTGCCCGCGGATTTTGTGGGATTCGAATTTTGGGAAGCGCGCGGGACGGAGCGAGGCCGCAGTAATCAGATGGGATAAGGTAGGGACGCCTCGATCTCCGTGCCACCTTTTTTGCCACGTACCGTGCGCGCGACTGTTGCGGGATTTGACAGGATCGCTCGGGCCTACCGGTCAGTCACTCGGAAGTAACCTTATATAAGGTGCCGGACGGGGTTTTTTGAACAGTGCGCTCTCATTTCCTCCTCTCTTCTCCAGAGTCATCCGCCTCGTTCGCTTCCATCTCAGTGTCGTTGCCCCGTGCGCGTCCCGCTGGTGACGATGGTGAAAGAGAAGATGGCGGCCCTGGAGCTGGCGAAGAAGGCAACAGCGAAGGCGAAGGGAAGGGCGACCAGTTGGAGCGGATCTTCATCAAGGGCCGGCCTGCCGCAGGGCTGGATCTAGGGCGACTGGATCCGCTCGACGATCCGTCAAGCGGATCTGGACGACCTGGCCGATGGAGGACTGATCCCCCACAGATCGGCGTGGCTCCCGGGGAAGGAGTCCGAGCCGCAACCTCAGGAGGGTGAGTGCGTTATCTTGGCCACCCATGTCGACCGTGGGTTTTCTTTCCCGCCTCACCCTTTCTTTCGGGGATTTCTGAATTTCTTCGGGGCACAACTCCACCACTTCACACCCACCACCATCGTGTATCTCACTGCTTTCGTGTCTTTGTGCGAGAATTTCTTGGGCCGGCCTCATTGGGGTCTTTTCAAGCACATCTTCACCTGTCGCTCCCAGACGGTGAAAAAGGCCAATCCGGGTGACGAGAGAACCCAAGTGATTCAGATGTGTGGTGGTCTTGGGGTTCAATTGAGAGCAAAAAGCGCCTTTTCGACCATGATCCTACCCGACTTGGTCCGGGGATGGCAGTGGACCTGGTTCTACTGCAAAGACCAGCCGACGCCAGGGCAGTCGACTGGACTCCCTCCTTTTTCTATGGACCGAGTGAGGAAGCCTTCCTCTTTGAAGGTACTCCCCGAAGAGAAGGCGCAGGTTAAGGTGTTGGTCGAGCGTGTCGTCCAGCTTATCCGTGACGGGGTGACCGGCATGGACCTCTTGGAGGTCTTCCTCCGGCGACGCATCCAGCCACTTCAAGCTCAATACCACCCGATGTGGTTATATTCTGGCACTGAGGACACCACTCGGATCCACCCAGAGGAGATTGACGAGGCCACGCTGGAGAGGTGGCTGGCGAGCATCACAAGGAATAAAGACAACCCTGAGGAGCCAGGAGGATTCCTCCACTCGACCAATCCTATGAACCAGACAAGGTCCGATTCTGCCTCTCCGACTGTGATCCTGCTTTCTTCATTCTGTTTTGTTAAAAGTCAGTCGACTAACTTCTGTTTGGTTTGTTGTCTTTTAGGCCACCACTGAGATGTACTCGATTCCCAACGGGGAGCAATAACAGGTCAAGGAGGAAGAGGCGAGCGGGGGCGAAAGTGAGGAGTGGCAATCTGATGATGAGGAGGAAGAAGATGACGATGGCTCCAGTGAAGAGGAGGAGGAGGAGGAGGAAGTCGATCTTCCTTGCACGGAAAGGCGATCCAAGCTCATCCACGATCCCGCAAGTGAGCGAGGCAAAGCGACTGCGCCCGTTGGGCAATCGTCGAAGCGCCCTCGAGCGGCCTCTCCAGCGCCGACTGAGAAAGTACCGAAGCATCCCTGAGCGGCGCCATCAAAACCGCCGAAGGCCTTGCCCAAGATGAGAATGGCCATCCCTACTATCTCCAGGTAACAGCAGAACTTGTATTTCCTTGTTTAGCACGGACGAACTCTTGGCTGATTCATGTACTAACTGACAGGTTTCTGAAATCTGCAGTGCTACTACCTCTGAGACCTCCACCAAGAATGAAGACCAGGAAATGGAGGATGCTGCCACCTCCAACCTTGGTACTCTCTTTGAGGTTTTTACTTTTGGTCGATTGGATTTCAATTTCAACTTTGGATTTTTTCCTGCAGCTCCTCCCCATGTCATTGATCTCCCTGATGATGACGACAAGGTGCCCCTGTCACGACCGGTTTTCCAATAAAAATATTTATTGATAAACCAGTCTTTTGAGTCCAGTATGAGAGAAATCCTCCTCACTGGTAGACAATTTCTTGATACAATAAGCCAGTAGCATAAAATATATTACAGGGTTGAACTGCGGTCGCTCAACCAAATTATTACAAGCACACCAATAATCATACATAATGGCGGACAGGACACAGTGGTGTGGAGATATACTACTGACTCATGGATAGGTTGGTGGTGGAAAAGCACAGCGGGAAGGGAAATACAAGACTCTAAGGATATCATTTCATCGAACGTCAAGGTGAGGCTCGATAAATTTATTTGGTAGCGGAAGCGATTATAAAACAGTGGCCAAATCCAGGGTCACACGAGACTGACTGGGACTCCTCTAAGTGTGGACTCGCTATCGAACTCTTCATCCATGAGGTCGCCTTCGTCAGCATCTGGCCAAATCAACAAGCCAGTGAGTACTTTGAAAGTACTCGCAAGAGAGTTCGGACGTAAGATATAACAAATGCATGCATGGATGCAACATGATTAATTCCTTAATGCACAATAAATAAAATTGGCATAACGGGTAAGTAAAAAGGGAAAACGGCGGTAGTCCGCCTGAAATTCCCCAGACATAAATAAGGACCGATCGGGTGTCCGAAGCGACGCCTTGAAAGGTGAACAAATAAAAATAAGGAAAGAAATGCCACAGTCAGACGTCTGAGCGACATCACATAAAGGGCTTTTAAAAGAAATGCCACGGTCGGACGTCTGAGCGACATCGCAGAAAGGGCTTTAAAAGAAATGCCACAGTCGGACGTCTGAGCGACATCGCAGAAAGGGCTTTAAAAGAAATGCCACAGTCGGACGTCTGAGCGACATCACATAAAGGGCTTTAAAAGAAATGCCACCGTCGGACGTTTGAGCGACATCGCAGAAAGGGCTTTAAAAGAAATGCCACAGTCGGACGTCTGAGCGACATCACATAAAGGGCTTTAATTCACAAGTAAATAATACTCATAATAAACATTCAATTCATGAAAACGAACGGGTTAGTCCATCCACAGGAGTGATCATTTAACCGGACTTAGCACTCATGTGATTCACCGGAGTCTCTGTCATCAAAGCTGACAATTGATTAGGATAAGAAGGAACGAAACTTGACATGGAAGAGATGATTTGGAGGAATATATGACTCTGCAGAGTTTGTACAAAATTTTTCCCACAGTCAACGGATTTCCGTAGTCACGAAGGACTAGTTCCGTTTACGGTATTTCAGAAGAAAACACAGCTAACCGGTACACACCCATCCTACCTCTTGATGCTAGGAATCACCCTAGTCATCGTCCAAGAAAAACTTTTGAGACGGGGAGATCACAATCTCGAATAGCATGGGATCAAATTTATATACGCGCGCTCTAAGGGGTGCCCCCCTCTCGGTCCCAACCGGAAACACCCATGCCCCCTGACCGGATGACTGGCTTTAATCCAGGGCCATGGAACCATCATCACGGCCTCTCCTCTTTGGTGTGTACCATGAAAGCGGTTTGAAACTTACTAAACCATATTCCTTGCGGAAAACATGTGGTAGTACAAGGAAGGAAATGATAGGTACTGGACCGATATGGTTTGACACTGAAGTCACATAGTCTGGCGTAAGACTGGCATGCTACAACACTGCCATCGTACCCATCCTCATGCCAACACATGGCCATTCATATTCACATTCATCCACGTATGGATCATTGAACTCACTCACCTTATTATCACATAAAATAACGTTCATCGGTATGCTTACCAACATGCCATGAAACTAACTAAATGCAAAACATGCCGAGACACTCATCATATCAAAAGTTCAAACATGCTTACCTGGTTCAGAGTAGTCGGAGCCTAGCTCGGTGAAGTTCGCGGCTCCGTCACCTCCTTCGGTATCTACGTTTAAATAAAATATATGCGCTAACGTAAATACCAAGGAGAGCACAGAAGGTAAACCAAATATTTTTCAAATAAATCTGATAAAAAACTAGACAAAAATTTAAAGAGAACAAAAAAAGAATCAATCAAAAATACTTTTCTGATTAAAAGTTATAAGGGTTTTTGTCCAGGGACTTATCTGTAATGAAACAGAAGATTTCCAGGGGCTAGTTTATAAAAGCAGAAAACGCTTCGGTAGCGATTACGCCAGCCCGAAGAGAAAACGTATTTGGCAGAAGGCGTTTTCAGATAACGCTTCGTTTAGAAAGGACAGAGAGGCTGACAGCGGGTCCCACTTGTCATGTTTAAATTTTCAAATGGGAGGGACGAGGCTCGTCGGCGCCCGAGAGTTGCTGTGGTCGCCGGCGGCGATCCACGGCGAGGCATGGGGATCAGAGGTTACCAATGTGCTCACCGTGTCCTTCCGCAACGGTGGGTGGTGGTGTTGGTCACCGGTGAGCACCACGTCGACGGCGGTCTCAACTCTGGCGGACGGTGGTTCGGGCGTGGATGGAGCTCGTCGGAGAGGGCTGCAAAGATTAAATTGAGGTGGGGGTTAGACTACTGGGTGCAAGAGAGGGCTACGGCCGAGGTTTGGGCGCCGGAGGTGGCCTCACCGAAGTGAATCGAGCTGGAGGCCTAGGCGGATCGGGGCGGCCGGAGCTGGGGAAGGAGACCTCCTCGAGGTCCCCCTAGTGGCCTGGCGGGGCTTTGGTGAGGAGTGGTGATGCTGCGTGCACGAGGGTGAGCTCGGGGCACCTTTATATAGGCGGCCCGAGGCGGTTGCCGTGAACGGAGATTTCCGGCGAGCGATTACGGTGGCGCAGTGCTCGGTCGGGATGGTTAGGGGGCCGAGCGTCATCACGGAGGTTCAAAGGGTCCGTTTTTGTGCTAAGCTGGCCGGGGTTTGGGTGTTAAGGGCGAGCTCGACGGAACGGGGTGGTGCGGGCCCGTCGGCGGCAGAGAGCGCGCTCCGTGCGTGCTGCGCCACGGCGACGGTGCCGCATGCGTGCGCTGGCACGGAGAAGGCCACGCGGAGCCACCAGAGGATTTGGGCGGCGCCGAACGGCGTTGCGCCGCCGTTCTCCTTCCTGTCGGCCGTAACGGGGAGCCGGCCGCCGCAAGACACGCCGGCGCAGGCGGGCCAGGGCGCCACCGACGCCAGGGTCGCGCCAAGTGCGCGTGTGAAGCTTCGGACAAGCAAGCGAGGCCGCGAGCAACGTGCCAAGTGCACTGTGGCCGCGTGACTGAAACTGTCGAAACTGAAGATGACACTGAAACTGAATTTTCTGAACTTTGAACAGTAACAGTGCCCACAAGGTGTTCGACCGAATGAAATTGGCCTCTGGTGATTTTTCCTTGAGCTGATTTTTGGTGGAGTGGCTTCTCCTTGCTCAAGTAGGCTGCATGATTTTTGGTGGAATTTTTGGAGGAGTGTAGATATGAATTTCACCAAATTTGGCAAATCTGGTCCAAACTTGCAGAGACTGAATTTTGAAAATTCTGAAAAGAGGAGGAGTGGATCAAGATGGTTCTGGGTTATGGATGCTAAGGACAATCCAGGAGAATTGGTTTGAGGTCAAAACTCAAATGCAATAGGGCACTTGCTTTGAAAATCTCTCAGGCTCCAAATAATTTTCAGAATTGAATTGGGGGAAAAATAATTAGAATAAAAATCCAAAACCAGTTTGGATTAGTTGGGGCAGATAATTTAGGTGGATCACAAGGGGGAGGGGAGGTTTTGGAGGGGTTTTATCTCATGGGCAAAAATACAAAGCCAAGGGTGGCTTCAAAGATATGAAAATCCCAAATTTTCATGGAGTTTCTTTTTAAAAGAAAAAATTAAACTCCCAAAATAATTTTGAGAGAGAACCAACAGAGAAGAAGTTTGCAAAAGATCAACCACCAAAGTTTGAAAGAAATAAAATCCCTGCCAAGGCAAAAGGAGGTTTTTAAGAGGAAGGTTTTTCTGAAAAAGAAAAAAAAATAAAAAAAAACAAAAGTCTCTCCTCAAAACCACAAAGCTTTTGATAAAAACCAAATAAAAATTTTGGAGTGTCACAACACCTACCCCCTTAGGAAAAATCTCGTCCGCGAGATTTCAGCTGATCCTTAAATAATTGTGGATGCTCTGTCCGAAGAAAATTCTCGCTTTCCCAAGTTGCTTCACTGCCGGTGTGATTGCTCCACTGGACTTTGAAAAACTTGATGGTTTTCTGTCGGGTCCTCCTTTCAGACTCCTCTAATATTCTTATGGGACGTTCTTGATAAGTGAGGTCTGGCTGTACGTCAATGTTCTCATGAGCTACTTGTTTCCCTGGGTTGCTTACGCACTTCCTTAACTGAGAGACGTGGAACACGTCGTGAATGTCGGACAAGTCTTCGGGTAAGTCTAGCTGGTAGGCTACAGTGCCTCTTCGTGCCACTATGCAAAATGGTCCAATGAATCTTGGTGCTAATCTTCCTTTAATCTTAAACCATTGCAATCCTCTCATCGGGGATACTCTCAAGTATACGAATTCACCGGGTTCGAAGCTGACCCTACGATGTTTCTGGTCATAATAACTTTTCTGTCGACTTTGAGCGGTCTTAAGTCGGTCCCTGATTAGCTTGACTTTTTCCTCGGCTTCTCTGAGCATATCTGGTCCGAAGATGCGGCTGTCTCCGGTCTCTGACCAATTTAACGGGGTACGACATCTCCTTCCGTATAGGGCTTCGAAAGGAGCTATTTGCAGGCTAGTCTGGTAACTGTTGTTGTATGCGAACTCGGCATATGGCAGGCTGTCCTCCCAACTGGTTCCATAGGTGAGGACACATGCTCTCAGCATGTCTTCTAAAACCTGGTTTACGCGTTCTGTTTGTCCATCAGTCTGTGGATGGTATGCGGTACTGAAGGCTAGTTGGGTTCCCAGAGCCTGTTGTAATTGCTCCCAAAATCTTGAGACGAATTGAGTGCCTCTGTCGGAAATTATAGTCTTCGGGACACCGTGCAGACAGACTATGCGGGAAAGATAAATCCTGGCAAGCCTCTGAGTGGTGTAGGTTGTCTTTACTGGAATAAAGTGTGCTACTTTGGTCAACCTGTCAGTGATGACCCATATGGCATCATTCCCGTGTCGTGACCGAGGTAATCCGACAATAAAATCCATCCCTATTTCATCCCATTTCCACTCAGGTATTTTGTTAGGTTGCAGTAGTCCGGCTGGTCTCTGATGTTCGGCTTTTATGCGTTGACATGAGTCGCAACATGCAATGAAAGCGGCTATGTCCCTCTTCATACCGTGCCACCAAAATCTTTCCTGAATATCCTTATACATTTTGGTTCCTCCAGGGTGGATCGAATATGGAGTGGTGTGTGCTTCAGTTAAAACTTGCTGTTTAAGGTCTTCTATGTTTGGCACGCATAGCCTTTCTCCGTACCATAATATTCCTTCATTGTCTATGACGAATTCCGAGGCCTTGCCCATACTCAACTTCCTTTTAATTCCTTCAATGCTGGGGTGACCGGACTGAGCCTCCTTAATTTTCTCCACAAGGTGTGGTTGTATTTCCAAGTTTGATATGGTGCCTTCTGCTACCATTATCAAGTTGAGCTTGACAAATTCTTGATGGAATTCGGGCCTCAAGCTGTGCAGATAGTTCCCGTCGGAGCTGGGGTTCCGACTCAGGGCATCGGCCACTATGTTTGCTTTCCCTGGATGGTAATGGATACCAACATCTTAATCCTTTACCAATTCTAACCAGCGGCGTTGCCGTAAATTTAGTCCTGGCTGCGTAAAATTGTATTTGAGGCTTTTGTGATCCGTATATATCTCACATCGATTTCCAAGTAGAAAATGCCTCCATTCCTTGAGTGCATGAATAACTGCTGCCATTTCTAAATCATGAGTGGGATAATTTTCCTCGTCTTTGCGAAGTTGCCTTGAAGCGTAGGCGACAACCTTGCCTTCTTGCATCAACACGCATCCGAGACCCTTTCTGGATGCGTCACAAAATACTTCAAAATTCTTGTGTATATCGGGTACAATTAATACTGGTGCTGTTGTTAATTTCCGCTTTAGCTCTTGGAAACTTTTCTCGCAGGCTTCTGTCCATTCAAACTTCTTATCTTTCTTGAGTAACTGTGTCATAGGCTTGGATATGGTGGAAAATCCTTCAATAAATCTGCGGTAATATCCTGCCATTCCCAAGAAACTTCGTATGTCTGTTACGCTGGCTGGTGACTTCCAGTCAAGTACGGCCTTGACTTTCTCTGGGTCCACTGCTATACCGTCTTGAGTCAGTACGTGGCCTAGGAAACCTACTTGTCTTAGCCAAAATTCGCATTTGCTGAACTTGGCATACAATTTGTGTTTCCTTAGCTCTCCTAGTACAATCCTGAGATGTTCTGCGTGCTCTTCTGGTGTTTTGGAGTATACCAGAATATCGTCGATGAATACTACGACGAATTTGTCCATAAACTTCATAAATACTTTGTTCATGAGGTGAACAAAATATGCCGGGGCGTTAGTTAATCCAAATGGCATCACTGTGAACTCGTACAGTCCATATCTGGAGGTGAAGGCTGTTTTGGGGATATCTTCCGTTCGTACCTTCAATTGATGGTATCCTGACCTTAAGTCAATTTTTGAGAATACCTTGGCCTGAGCAAGTTGATCAAACAAATCGTTTATCCTTGGCATCGGGTATTTGTTTTTGACTGTGACCATGTTAAGTGCTCGATAGTCGATACACAATCTCAGCGTTCCATCCTTCTTCTTGGCAAATAAAATTGGTGATCCCCAAGGTGAGGAGCTGGCCCGAATGTATCCTTTATCCAGTAATTCCTTTATTTGCTTCTTCAATTCGATCAACTCGGATGGTGCCATTCTGTATGGTTTCTTGTATATGGAGGTGGTTCCTGGTGCTAGCTCAATGCGGAATTCTATTTCTCGATCTGGTGGCATGCCTGGCAGCTCTTCAGGGAATACATCTGGAAATTCACACACTACTGGAACCTTGTTTAGCTCAGAAACGTCCACCTTATTTAATCTCGGTTGCCGGGGTCTTTTTCCTTCCTTGGCTGATACTCTTATTGTCTTCCCTTGGTGGTGTGTGAGAATCACGGTCCTGTTGAAACAGTCGATAAAACCTTTATTGGTGGTTAGCCAATCCATCCCTAAGATGACATCCAGTCCTTTATTTTCCAATACAATAAGATTTGCGTAAAACTCCAATCCTTCAAACTCAATGACCACATTCTGACAGTAATTCTGAGAAACTTGCTGAATCCCGGGGGACTTGATTATTATGGATTTCTCCAAAGGAAGCATCGAAAAATTATTTTGCAAAGCAAAACTTTTCGAGATAAAAGAGTGAGAAGCTCCAGAATCAAACAAAACCATTGCAGGTATTGTGTTGACAGGAAACGTACCGAGTACGATATCCGGAGCATTTTGTGCCTCCTCTTTGGTTACGTGGTTCAGATGACCCTTCCTGTGGTTATTGTTGGGATTGAAATTGTTTCGCTTGGGCGCTGAATTATTGCCGCCGTTGTTCGGCTTTGGGGTTGAGTTCCTTGGCTTGGGGCACTGTTTGGCATAGTGCCCTTCTTCTCCACAAGCGTAACAAGTAATGCCGGGGCGATAGGTGAATTCCTTGTCCCTTGCATGAAAATTCTTGATTGGGCGTGAGACATTGGATGAGAATTTGGGTGTCCCACCCCTTTTAAAATCTATCTTGCTTCAGTGATTTCGAGTGTGATTAGTCTGGTCCCTTTTTCGCTTGCGGATATCTTCCAGACTGCGTCTCTCATTTTCCAGAGTAATGGCCTTGTCCACCAGCGTTTTAAAATCAGGAAAAGTGTGCACGACCAGTTGGCATTTAAGTGCGGGCGCTAGACCGTCAAGGAATTTCTCCAGCTTCTTGATTTCAGTCATACGCTCCTCATTGGCGTAGCGGGATAATAGGGTAAATTGACTGTTGTAATCTGACACTGTCATGTTCCTTTGTTTGAGGTCATCAAATTCTCTCTTCTTGATTTTCATAATACTCTTAGGAATATGTGCACCACAGAAACCTTCCTTGAAATCATCCCAGGTTATGTCATTTTCGTTGGGATGCATGTGCAGAAAATTCTCCCACCACGATGCGGCTGCTCCTGTGAGATAGTGTGGAGCATATAGTACTTTCTCGAGATCTGAACACTTTGCAATAATTAATTTCCTCTCCATATCTCAAAGCCAGTCCTCGGCTTCAAGAGGCTTGTCAGTGTGAGAAAATGTCTGAGGACGTGTCTTCTGTAGCTCAGATAACTTGGAATGTTGCTGATACTGTCCATGGTGATTTCCCATGTTGATGACTTGGTTCATTATTTCACGATGTTGTTGCTGACTCTGTTCATAAAGGTGGCACATTTGTGAAAGTGCCGATTCACTGCCTTGTTGGCTTGACTGTCCCTGAGTGAACTCATTGTTGGGTTGAGTATCATGAATTCCCTCTGGTGGAGTTGGCATGGAACGTGTCCAAGGACGAGACATTTTTCACTCTGGGAAAAGTATTTTTGTAAAACTCTTAAGAAAAGCGGAAAGAGTCGCAAAAATAAAACCATAAATGCATAAAGCTGGCGGATATTATTAAATACCCAAGCTTACTTAAGAAAAACAAATCGACTTGCGCACGGAGAAGGACTGCTCATTACATATCTTACACGCAGGCGGTAATTATACAATACATCACTCAGGATATGCGTACATAATCCTGACATGTTATTAAGTCTAGTGCACTTCTCCAGATCCTACATGATGCGCAAACAGGCTACTTCTCACATCCTATGCACATATCTTACAAAGCGGTACAATACATGGCAGCTAAGCGTACTCAGGCAGAGATGTTGACGATCTCCCTTGCCCTGCCGAGGGCGAGGCATAGCGAGGTTGGGGACTCGACTTCCTCCTCGCTAACGGGCTCCATACGTGTAGTGTTGCGCAGAGCGGGCGGAGCGGTTGCCAGGGGCGGAGCAACACGTACAGGAGTGGGCGCGAAGGTTGGTGTAGTGCGCGCTGGAGTGGGTGCAACGACTTGGTTAAATTCTTCGGTAGAAGGCAGGCGACGAGTAGGCGTAAAAGATGCTGATGACGAGACAAAAGTCGGTGGCGGAGCGATGGGTAGGAGCTCCCTCCTGTTGGCAGCACAGCCATGGACTGAGTCCATGCGGGTAGCTACGAAGTCGTCCACCAGGTTGTCGAAGGCTGCCTCCAGGGCCCGGAGATACTCAAGGAGCATCTCAAAAGCCTCGTCTCGCTCTCCTCTGGGGCAGGAGTATGCGTAGTGACAGGTGTAAGGCACATGGCACGGAAGATAACGGTAACGACGAGTCCTCATCACGGGAAGGACATCCCTGAGACGAGCTATCGCCTCGCGGGCTGCCATCTTCATAGCATGCCTCTCCGTAGGCATAGCTCTTCCCACGAACCGGAAGCGGCGGGACTCACCACGCCCTCCCCTGAACTGCACCGCGGCCTGGTGCATGGTCAGACTGTCGTTGACTCGGTGCTGGTAGAGTGTGAAGACTGGGCGCACGGATGGCCCCATCGCGACCTGAACGATGAAAGAAAGAAGCTTGACGAACCCATCGGGCACGTTGGCGAAGGTCTGAGACTCGCAGCTGACGTCGGCCATCTACAAAAGTAGGCAAAATTCTGCAGGGTCAGATCATAAATTTATGCTGACTGACAGAAAATGACTACAATTGCAAAAGCATAAAATAGCCCTGTCATGCTAATAACTAATTAGCGATCGCACCTAGTGGCTTCCTACAGTCAGCCTGGCTCTGGTACCAAGCTTGTCACGACCGGTTTTCCAATAAAAATATTTATTGATAAACCAGTCTTTTGAGTCCAGTATGAGAGAAATCCTCCTCACTGGTAGACAATTTCTTGATACAATAAGCCAGTAGCATAAAATATATTACAGGGTTGAACTGCGGTCGCTCAACCAAATTATTACAAGCACGCCAATAATCATACATAATGGCGGACAGGACACAGTGGTGTGGAGACAAACTACTGACTCATGGATAGGTTGGTGGTGGAAAAGCACAGCGGGAAGGGAAATACAAGACTCTAAGGATATCATTTCATCGAACGTCGAGGTGAGGCTCGATAAATTTATTTGGTAGCGGAAGCGATTATAAAACAGTGGCCAAATCCAGGGTCGCACGAGACTGACTGGGACTCCTCTAAGTGTCGGACTCGCTATCGAACTCTTCATCCATGAGATCGCCTTCGTCAGCATCTGGCCAAATCAACAAGCCAGTGAGTACTTTGAAAGTACTCGCAAGACAGTTCGGACGTAAGATATAACAAATGCATGCATGGATGCAACATGATTAATTCCTTAATGCACAATAAATAAAATTGGCATAACGGGTAAGTAAAAAGGGAAAACGGCGGTAGTCCGCCTGAAATTCCCCAGACATAAATAAGGACCGATCGGGTGTCCGAAGCGACGCCTCGAAAGGTGAACAAATAAAAATAAGGAAAGAAATGCCACAGTCGGACGTCTGAGCGACATCACATAAAGGGCTTTTAAAAGAAATGCCACGGTCGGACGTCTGAGCGACATCGCAGAAAGGGCTTTAAAAGAAATGCCACAGTCGGACGTCTGAGCGACATCGCA